>NW_028225280.1:600000-843449 GCF_052327205.1 Somniosus microcephalus | reverse complement strand
TCCAGACTTCACCTTCTCCTTCTCCTTCTTCTACTTCTTCTGATTCACCCTCCAGACTTCACCTTCTCCTTCTCCTTCTTCTACTTCTTCTGATTCACCCTCCAGTCTTCACCTTCTCCTTCTCCTTCTTCTGTTTCTTCTGCTTCACCCTCCAGACTTCACCTTCTCCTTCTCTTTCTTCTGCTTCTTCTGATTCACCCTCCAGACTTCACCTTCTCCTTCTCCTTCTTCTGATTCTTCTGATTCACCCTCCAGACTTCACCTTCTCCTTCTCCTTCTTCTGCTTCTTCTGATTCACCCTCCAGACCTCACCTTCTCCTTCTCCTTCTTCTACTTCTTCTGATTCACCCTCCTGACTTCACCTTCTCCTTCTCCTTCATCTACTTCTTCTGCTTCACCCTCCAGACTTCACCTTCTCCTTCTCCTTCTTCTACTTCTTCTGATTCACCCTCCAGACTTCACCTTCTCCTTCTCCTTATTCTGCTTCTTCTGTTTCACCCTCCAGACTTCACCTTCTCCTTCTCCTTCTTCTGCTTCTTCTGATTCACCCTCCAGACTTCACCTTCTCCTTCTCCTTCTTCTGCTTCTTCTGATTCACCCTCCAGACTTCACCTTCTCCTTCTCCTTCTTCTACTTCTTCTGATTCACCCTCCAGACTTCACCTTCTCCTTCTCCTTCTTCTGCTTCTTCTGATTCACCCTCCAGACTTCACCTTCTCCTTCTCCTTCGTCTACTTCTTCTGATTCACCCTCCAGACTACACCTTCTCCTTCTCCTTCTTCTACTTCTTCTGATTCACCCTCCAGACTTCACCTTCTCCTTCTCCTTCTTCTGCTTCTTCTGATTCACCCTCCAGACTTCACCTTCTCCTTCTCCTTCTTCTACTTCTTCTGATTCACCCTACAGACTTCACCTTCTCCTTCTCCTTCTTCTGCTTCTTCTGATTCACCCTCCAGACTTCACCTTCTCCTTCTCCTTATTCTGCTTCTTCTGTTTCACCCTCCAGACTTCACCTTCTCCTTCTCCTTCTTCTGCTTCTTCTGATTCACCCTCCAGACTTCACCTTCTCCTTCTCCTTCTTCTGCTTCTTCTGATTCACCCTCCAGACTTCACCTTCTCCTTCTCCTTCTTCTACTTCTTCTGATTCACCCTCCAGACTTCACCTTCTCCTTCTCCTTCTTCTGCTTCTTCTGATTCACCCTCCAGACTTCACCTTCTCCTTCTCCTTCGTCTACTTCTTCTGATTCACCCTCCAGACTTCACCTTCTCCTTCTCCTTCTTCTACTTCTTCTGATTCACCCTCCAGACTTCACCTTCTCCTTCTCCTTCTTCTACTTCTTCTGATTCACCCTCCAGTCTTCACCTTCTCCTTCTCCTTCTTCTGTTTCTTCTGCTTCACCCTCCAGACTTCATCTTCTCCTTCTCCTTCTTCTCCTTCTTCTGATTCACCCTCCAGACTTCACCTTCTCCTTCTCCTTCTTCTACTTCTTCTGATTCACCCTCCAGACTTCATCTTCTCCTTCTCCTTCTGCTCCTTCTTCTGATTCACGCTCCCGACTTCACCTTCTCCTTCTCCTTCTTCTGCTTCTTCTGATTCACCCTCCAGACTTCACCTTCTCCTTCTCCTTCTTCTACTTCTTCTGATTCACCCTCCAGACTTCACCTTCTCCTTCTCCTTCTTCTACTTCTTCTGATTCACCCTCCAGTCTTCACCTTCTCCTTCTCCTTCTTCTGTTTCTTCTGCTTCACCCTCCAGACTTCACCTTCTCCTTCTCTTTCTTCTGCTTCTTCTGATTCACCCTCCAGACTTCACCTTCTCCTTCTCCTTCTTCTGATTCTTCTGATTCACCCTCCAGACTTCACCTTCTCCTTCTCCTTCTTCTGCTTCTTCTGATTCACCCTCCAGACCTCACCTTCTCCTTCTCCTTCTTCTACTTCTTCTGATTCACCCTCCTGACTTCACCTTCTCCTTCTCCTTCATCTACTTCTTCTGCTTCACCCTCCAGACTTCACCTTCTCCTTCTCCTTCTTCTACTTCTTCTGATTCACCCTCCAGACTTCACCTTCTCCTTCTCCTTCTTCTACTTCTTCTGATTCACCCTCCAGACTTCACCTTCTCCTTCTCCTTCTTCTGCTTCTTCTGATTCACCCTCCAGACTTCACCTTCTCCTTCTCCTTATTCTGCTTCTTCTGATTCACCCTCCAGACTTCACCTTCTCCTTCTCCTTCTTCTGCTTCTTCTGATTCACCCTCCAGACTTCACCTTCTCCTTCTCCTTCTTCTGCTTCTTCTGATTCACCCTCCAGACTTCACCTTCTCCTTCTCCTTCTTCTACTTCTTCTGCTTCACCCCCCTGACTTCACCTGCTCCTTCTCCTTCTTCTGCTTCTTCTGGTTCACCCTCCTAACTTTACCTTCTGCTTCTCCTTCTTCTGCTTCTTCTGATTCACCCCCCTGACTTCACCTTCTCCTTCTCCTTCTTCTGCTTCTTCTAATTCACCCTCCAGACTTCACCTTCTCCTTCTCCTTCTTCTGCTTCTTCTGATTCACCCTCCAGACTTCACCTTCTCCTTCTCCTTCTTCTGCTTCTTCTGATTCACCCTCCTAACTTCACCTTCTCCTTCTCCTTCTTCTGCTTCTTCTGATTCACCCTCCTGACTTCACCTTCTCCTTCTCCTTCTTCTGCTTCTTCTGATTCACCCTCCAGACATCACCTTCTCCTTCTCCTTCTTCTGCTTCTTCTGATTCACCCTCCAGACTTCACCTTCTCCTTCTCCTTCTTCTGCTTCTTCTGATTCACCCTCCAGACCTCACCTTCTCCTTCTACTTCTTCTACTACTTCTGATTCACCCTCCAGACTTCATCTTCTCCTTCTCCTTCTTCTGCTTCTTCTGATTCACCCTCCAGACTTCACCTTCTCCTTCTCCTTCTTCTGCTTCTTCTGATTCACCCTCCAGACTTCACCTTCTCCTTCTCCTTCTTCTACTTCTTCTGATTCACCCTCCAGACCTCACCTTCTCCTTCTCCTTCTTCTACTTCTTCTGATACATCCTCCAGTCTTCACCTTCTCCTTCTCCTTCTTCTGTTTCTTCTGCTTCACCCTCCAGAATTCACCTTCTCCTTCTCTTTCTTCTGCTTCTTCTGATTCACCCTCCAGACTTCACCTTCTCCTTCTCCTTCTTCTGATTCTTCTGATTCACCCTCCAGACTTCACCTTCTCCTTCTCCTTCTTCTGCTTCTTCTGATTCACACTCCTGACTTCACCTTCTCCTTCTCCTTCTTCTACTTCTTCTGATTCACCCTCCTGACTTCACCATCTCCTTCTCCTTCTTCTACTTCTTCTGCTTCACCCTCCAGACTTCACCTTCTCCTTCTCCTTCTTCTACTGCTTCTGATTCACCCTCCAGACTTCACCTTCTCCTTCTCCTTCTTCTACTTCTTCTGATTCACCCTCCAGACTTCACCTTCTCCTTCTCCTTCTTCTACTTCTTCTGATTCACCCTCCAGACTTCACCTTCTCCTTCTCCTTCTTCTGCTTCTTCTGATTCACCCTCCAGACTTCACCTTCTCCTTCTCCTTATTCTGCTTCTTCTGATTCTCCCTCCAGACTTCACCTTCTCCTTCTCCTTCTTCTGCTTCTTCTGATTCACCCTCCAGACCTCACCTTCTCCTTCTCCTTCTTCTGCTTCTTCTGATTCATCCTCCAGACTTCACCTTCTCATTCTCCTTCTTCTACTTCTTCTGATTCACCCTCCAGACTTCACCTTCTCCTTCTCGTTCTTCTGCTTCTTCAGATTCACCCTCCAGACTTCACCTTCTCCTTCTCCTTCGTCAACTTCTTCTGATTCACCCTCCAGACTACACCTTCTCCTTCTCCTTCTTCTACTTCTGCTGATTCACCCTCCAGACTTCACCTTCTCCTTCTCGTTCTTCTGCTTCTTCTGATTCACCCTCCAGACTTCACCTTCTCCTTCTCCGTCTTTTACTTCTTCTGATTCACCCTCCAGACTTCACCTTCTCCTTCTCCTTCTTCTACTTCTTCTGATTCACCCTCCAGACTTCACCTTCTCCTTCTCCTTCTTCTACTTCTTCTGCTTCTCCCTCCAGACGTCACCTTCTCCTTCTCCTTCTTCTGCTTCTTCTGATTCACCCTCCAGACTTCACCTTCTCCTTCTCCTTCTTCTACTTCTTCTGATTCACCCTCCAGACTTCACCTTCTCCTTCTCCTTCTTCTACTTGTTCTGATTCACCCTCCAGACTTCACCTTCTCCTTCTCCTTCTTCTACTTCTTCCGATTCACCCTCCTGACTTCACCTACTCCTTCTCCTTCTTCTGCTTCTTCTGCTTCACCCTCCTGACTTCACCTTCTCCTTCTCCTTCTTCTACTTCTTCTGATTCACCCTCCTGACTTCACCTTCTCCTTCTCCTTCTTCTACTTCTTCTGATTCACCCTGCAGACTTCACCTTCTCCTTCTCCTTCTTCTGCTTCTTCTGCTGCGCCCTCCAGACTTCACCTTCTCCTTCTCCTTCTTCTGCTTCTTCTGCTTCACCCTCCTGACTTCACCTTCTCCTTCTCCTTCTTCTACTTCTTCTGCTTCACCCCCCTGACTTCACCTGCTCCTTCTCCTTCTTCTGCTTCTTCTGATTCACCCTCCTGACTTCACCTTCTCCTTCTCCTTCTTCTGCTTCTTCTAATTCACCCTCCAGACTTCACCTTCTCCTTCTCCTTCTTCTGCTTCTTCTGATTCACCCTCCAGACTTCACCTTCTCCTTCTCCTTCTTCTGCTTCTTCTGATTCACCCTCCAGACCTCATCTTCTCCTTCTCCTTCTTCTACTTCTTCTGATTCACCCTCCAGACTTCATCTTCTCCTTCTCCTTCTTCTGCTTCTTCTTATTCACCCTCCAGACTTCACCTTCTCCTTCTCCTTCTTCTGCTTCTTCTGATTCACCCTCCAGACTTCACCTTCTCCTTCTCCTTCTTCTGCTTCTTCTGCTTCACCCTCCAGACTTCACCTTCTCCTTCTCCTTCTTCCACTTCTTCTGATTCACCCTCCAGACTTCACCTACTCCTTCTCCTTCTTCTGCTTCTTCTGCTTCACCCTCCAGACTTCACCTTCTCCTTCTCCTTCTTCTGCTTCTTCTGCTTCGCCCTCCAGACTTCACCTTCTCCTTCTCCTTCTTCTGCTTCTTCTGCTTCACTCTCCTGACTTCACCTTCTCCTTCTCCTTCTTCTACTTCTTCTGATTCACCCTCCAGACTTCACCCTCTCCTTCTCCTTCTTCTGCTTCTTCTGCTTCACCCTCCAGACTTCACCTTCTCTTTCTCCTTCTTCTGCTTCTTCTGCTGCGCTCTCCAGACTTCACCTTCTCCTTCTCCTTCTTCTGCTTCTTCTGATTCACCCTCCAGACTTCACCTTCTCCTTCTCCTTCTTCTACTTCTTCTGATCCACCCTCCTGACTTCACCTTCTCCTTCTCCTTCTTCTGCTTCTTCTGCTTCACCCTCCAGACTTCACCTTCTCCTTCTCCTTCTTCTACTTCTTCTGCTTCACCCTGCAGACTTCACCTTCTCCTTCTCCTTCTTCTGCTTCTTCTGCTTCACCATCCTGACTTCACCTTATCCTTCTCCTTCTTCTACTTATTCTGATTCACCCTCCAGACTTCACCTACTCCTTCTCCTTCTTCTGCTTCTTCTGCTTCACCCTCCAGACTTCACCTTCTCCTTCTCCTTCTTCTGCTTCTTCTGCTTCGCCCTCCAGACTTCACCTTCTCCTTCTCCTTCTTCTGCTTCTTCTGCTTCACTCTCCTGACTTCACCTTCTCCTTCTCCTTCTTCTACTTCTTCTGATTCACCCTCCAGACTTCACCCTCTCCTTCTCCTTCTTCTGCTTCCTCTGCTTCACCCTCCAGACTTCACCTTCTCCTTCTCCTTCTTCTGCTTCTTCTGCTTCACCGTCCTGACTTCACCTTCTCCTTCTCCTTCTTCTACTTCTTCTGCTTCACCCCCCTGACTTCACCTGCTCCTTCTCCTTCTTCTGCTTCTTCTGATTCACCCTCCTAACTTCACCTTCTCCTTCTCCTTCTTCTGCTTCTTCTGATTCACGCTCCTGACTTCACCTTTTCCTTCTCCTTCTTCTGCTTCTTCTGATTCACCCTCCAGACTTCACCTTCTCCTTCTCCTTCCTCTGCTTCTTCTGATTCACCCTCCAGACTTCACCTTCTCCTTCTCCTTCTTCTGCTTCTTCTGATTCACCCTCCAGACCTCACCTTCTCCTTCTCCTTCTTCTACTTCTTCTGATTCACCCTCCAGACTTCATCTTCTCCTTCTCCTTCTTCTGCTTCTTCTGATTCACCCTCCAGACTTCACCTTCTCCTTCTCCTTCTTCTACTTCGTCTGATTCACCCTCCAGACTTCACCTTCTCCTTCTCCTTCTTCTACTTCTTCTGATTCACCCTCCAGTCTTCACCTACTCCTTCTCCTTCTTCTGTTTCTTCTGCTTCACCCTCCAGACTTCCCCTTCTCCTTCTCTTTCTTCTGCTTCTTCTGATTCACCCTCCATACTTCATCTTCTCCTTCTCCTTCTTCTGATTCTTCTGATTCACCCTCCAGACTTCACCTTCTCCTTCTCCTTCTTCTGCTTCTTCTGATTCACCCTCCTGACTTCACCTTCTCCTTCTCCTTCTTCTACTTCTTCTGCTTCACCCTCCAGACTTCACCTTCTCCTTCTCCTTCTTCTACTTCTTCTGATTCACCCTCCAGACTTCACCTTCTCCTTCTCCTTCTTCTGCTTCTTCTGATTCACCCTCCAGACTTCACCTTCTCCTTCTCCTTATTCTGCTTCTTCTGATTCACCCTCCAGACTTCACCTTCTCCTTCTCCTTCTTCTGCTTCTTCTGATTCACACTCCAAACTTCACCTTTTCCTTCTCCTTCTTCTGCTTCTTCTGATTCACCCTCCAGACTTCACCTTCTCCTTCTCCTTCTTCTACTTCTTCTGATTCACCCTCCAGACTTCACCTTCTCCTTCTCCTTCTTCTGCTTCTTCTGCTGCGCCCTCCAGACTTCACCTTCTCCTTCTCCTTCTTCTGCTTCTTCTGCTTCACCCTCCTGACTTCACCTTCTCCTTCTCCTTCTTCTACTTCTTCTGCTTCACCCCCTTGACTTCACCTGCTCCTTCTCCTTCTTCTGCTTCTTCTGATTCACCCTCCTGACTTCACCTTCTCCTTCTCCTTCTTCTGCTTCTTCTAATTCACCCTCCAGACTTCACCTTCTCCTTCTCCTTCTTCTGCTTCTTCTGATTCACCCTCCAGACTTCACCTTCTCCTTCTCCTTCTTCTGCTTCTTCTGATTCACCCTCCAGACCTCATCTTCTCCTTCTCCTTCTTCTACTTCTTCTGATTCACCCTCCAGACTTCATCTTCTCCTTCTCCTTCTTCTGCTTCTTCTTATTCACCCTCCAGACTTCACCTTCTCCTTCTCCTTCTTCTGCTTCTTCTGATTCACCCTCCAGACTTCACCTTCTCCTTCTCCTTCTTCTGCTTCTTCTGCTTCACCCTCCAGACTTCACCTTCTCCTTCTCCTTCTTCCACTTCTTCTGATTCACCCTCCAGACTTCACCTACTCCTTCTCCTTCTTCTGCTTCTTCTGCTTCACCCTCCAGACTTCACCTTCTCCTTCTCCTTCTTCTGCTTCTTCTGCTTCGCCCTCCAGACTTCACCTTCTCCTTCTCCTTCTTCTGCTTCTTCTGCTTCACTCTCCTGACTTCACCTTCTCCTTCTCCTTCTTCTACTTCTTCTGATTCACCCTCCAGACTTCACCCTCTCCTTCTCCTTCTTCTGCTTCTTCTGCTTCACCCTCCAGACTTCACCTTCTCTTTCTCCTTCTTCTGCTTCTTCTGCTGCGCTCTCCAGACTTCACCTTCTCCTTCTCCTTCTTCTGCTTCTTCTGATTCACCCTCCAGACTTCACCTTCTCCTTCTCCTTCTTCTACTTCTTCTGATCCACCCTCCTGACTTCACCTTCTCCTTCTCCTTCTTCTGCTTCTTCTGCTTCAGCCTCCAGACTTCACCTTCTCCTTCTCCTTCTTCTACTTCTTCTGCTTCACCCTGCAGACTTCACCTTCTCCTTCTCCTTCTTCTGCTTCTTCTGCTTCACCATCCTGACTTCACCTTATCCTTCTCCTTCTTCTACTTATTCTGATTCACCCTCCAGACTTCACCTACTCCTTCTCCTTCTTCTGCTTCTTCTGCTTCACCCTCCAGACTTCACCTTCTCCTTCTCCTTCTTCTGCTTCTTCTGCTTCGCCCTCCAGACTTCACCTTCTCCTTCTCCTTCTTCTGCTTCTTCTGCTTCACTCTCCTGACTTCACCTTCTCCTTCTCCTTCTTCTACTTCTTCTGATTCACCCTCCAGACTTCACCCTCTCCTTCTCCTTCTTCTGCTTCCTCTGCTTCACCCTCCAGACTTCACCTTCTCCTTCTCCTTCTTCTGCTTCTTCTGCTTCACCGTCCTGACTTCACCTTCTCCTTCTCCTTCTTCTACTTCTTCTGCTTCACCCCCCTGACTTCACCTGCTCCTTCTCCTTCTTCTGCTTCTTCTGATTCACCCTCCTAACTTCACCTTCTCCTTCTCCTTCTTCTGCTTCTTCTGATTCACGCTCCTGACTTCACCTTTTCCTTCTCCTTCTTCTGCTTCTTCTGATTCACCCTCCAGACTTCACCTTCTCCTTCTCCTTCCTCTGCTTCTTCTGATTCACCCTCCAGACTTCACCTTCTCCTTCTCCTTCTTCTGCTTCTTCTGATTCACCCTCCAGACCTCACCTTCTCCTTCTCCTTCTTCTACTTCTTCTGATTCACCCTCCAGACTTCATCTTCTCCTTCTCCTTCTTCTGCTTCTTCTGATTCACCCTCCAGACTTCACCTTCTCCTTCTCCTTCTTCTACTTCGTCTGATTCACCCTCCAGACTTCACCTTCTCCTTCTCCTTCTTCTACTTCTTCTGATTCACCCTCCAGTCTTCACCTACTCCTTCTCCTTCTTCTGTTTCTTCTGCTTCACCCTCCAGACTTCCCCTTCTCCTTCTCTTTCTTCTGCTTCTTCTGATTCACCCTCCAGACTTCATCTTCTCCTTCTCCTTCTTCTGATTCTTCTGATTCACCCTCCAGACTTCACCTTCTCCTTCTCCTTCTTCTGCTTCTTCTGATTCACCCTCCTGACTTCACCTTCTCCTTCTCCTTCTTCTACTTCTTCTGCTTCACCCTCCAGACTTCACCTTCTCCTTCTCCTTCTTCTACTTCTTCTGATTCACCCTCCAGACTTCACCTTCTCCTTCTCCTTCTTCTGCTTCTTCTGATTCACCCTCCAGACTTCACCTTCTCCTTCTCCTTATTCTGCTTCTTCTGATTCACCCTCCAGACTTCACCTTCTCCTTCTCCTTCTTCTGCTTCTTCTGATTCACCCTCCAAACTTCACCTTTTCCTTCTCCTTCTTCTGCTTCTTCTGATTCACCCTCCAGACTTCACCTTCTCCTTCTCCTTCTTCTACTTCTTCTGATTCACCCTCCAGACTTCACCTTCTCCTTCTCTTTCTTCTGCTTCTTCTGATTCTCCCTCCAGACTTCACCTTCTCCTTCTCCTTCTTCTGATTCTTCTGATTCACCCTCCAGACTTCACCTTCTCCTTCTCCTTCTTCTGCTTCTTCTGATTCACCCTCCTGACTTCACCTTCTCCTTCTCCTTCTTCTACTTCTTCTGATTCACCCTCCTGACTTCACCTTCTCCTTCTCCTTCTTCTACTTCTTCTGCTTCACCCTCCAGACTTCACCTTCTCCTTCTCCTTCTTCTACTTCTTCTGATTCACCCTCCAGACTTCACCTTCTCCTTCTCCTTCTTCTACTTCTTCTGATTCACCCTCCAGACTTCACCTTCTCCTTCTCCTTCTTCTACTTCTTCTGATTCACCCTCCAGACTTCACCTTCTCCTTCTCCTTATTCTGCTTCTTCTGGTTCACCCTCCAGACTTCACCTTCTCCTTCTCCTTCTTCTGCTTCTTCTGATTCACCCTCCAGACTTCACCTTCTCCTTCTCCTTCTTCTGCTTCTTCTGATTCACCCTCCAGACTTCACCTTCTCCTTCTCCTTCTTCTACTTCTTCTGATTCACCCTCCAGACTTCATCTTCTCCTTCTCCTTCTTCTGCTTCTTCTGATTCACCCTCCAGACTTCACCTTCTCCTTCTCCTTCTTCTACTTCTTCTGATTCACCCTCCAGACTTCACCTTCTCCTTCTCCTTCTTCTGTTTCTTCTGATACACCCTCCAGACTTCACCTTCTCCTTCTCCTTCTTCTACTTCTTCTGATTCACCCTCCAGACTTCACCATCTCCTTCTCCTTCTTCTACTTCTTCGGATTCACCCTCCAGACTTCATCTTCTCCTTCTCCTTCTTCTGCATCTTCTGATTCACCCTCCAGACTTCACCTTCTCCTTCTCCTTCTTCTGCTTCTTCTGATTCACCCTCCAGACTTCACCTTCTCCTTCTCCTTCTTCTACTTCTTCTGATTCACCCTCCAGACTTCACCTTCTCCTTCTCCTTCTTCTACTTCTTCTGATTCACCCTCCAGTCTTCACATTCTCCTTCTCCTTCTTCTGTTTCTTCTGCTTCAGCCTCCAGACTTCACCTTCTCCTTCTCTTTCTTCTGATTCTTCTGATTCACCCTCCAGACTTCACCTTCTCCTTCTCCTTCTTCTGATTCTTCTGATTCACCCTCCAGACTTCACCTTCTCCTTCTCCTTCTTCTGCTTCTTATGATTCACCCTCCTGGCTTCACCTTCTCCTTCTCCTTCTTCTACTTCTTCTGATTCACCCTCCTGACTTCACCTTCTCCTTCTCCTTCTTCTCCTTCTTCTGCTTCACCCTCCAGACTTCACCTCCTCCTTCTCCTTCTTCTACCTCTTCTGATTCACCCTCCAGACTTCACCTTCTCCTTCTCCTTCTTCTGCTTCTTCTGATTCACCCTCCAGACTTCACCTTCTCCTTCTCCTTATTCTGCTTCTTCTGATTCACCCTCCAGACTTCACCTTCTCCTTCTCCTTATTCTGCTTCTTCTGATTCAACCTCCAGACTTCACCTTCTCCTTCTCCTTCTTCTGCTTCTTCTGATTCACCCTCCAGATTTCACCTTCTCCTTCTCCTTCTTCTGTTTCTTCTGATTCGCCCTCCAGACTTCACCTTCTCCTTCTCCTTCTTCTGCTTCTTCTGATTCACCCTCCTGACTTCACCTTCTCCTTCTCCTTCTTCTACTTCTTCTGATTCACCCTCCTGACTTCACCTTCTCCTTCTCCTTCTTCTACTTCTTCTGCTTCACCCCCCAGACTTCACCTTCTCCTTCTCCTTCTTCTACTTCTTCTGATTCACCCTCCAGACTTCACCTTCTCCTTCTCCTTCTTCTGCTTCTTCTGATTCACCCTCCAGACTTCATCTTCTCCTTCTCCTTATTCTGCTTC
The DNA here is from genome assembly GCF_052327205.1 of Somniosus microcephalus. Lineage (NCBI taxonomy): Eukaryota > Metazoa > Chordata > Chondrichthyes > Squaliformes > Somniosidae > Somniosus > Somniosus microcephalus. The sequence goes on along the minus strand of NW_028225280.1, from coordinate 831,962 downwards.
TTCTGATTCACCCTCCAGACTTCACCTTCTCCTTCTCCTTCTTCTGCTTCTTCTGATTCACCCTCCAGACTTCACCTTCTCCTTCTCCTTCTTCTGCTTCTTCTGATTCACCCTCCAGACATCACCTTCTCCTTCTCCTTCTTCTGCTTCTTCTGATTCACCCTCCAGACTTCACCTTCTCCTTCTCCTTCTTCTACTTCTTCTGATTCACCCTCCAGACTTCACCTTCTCCTTCTCTTTCTTCTGCTTCTTCTGATTCACCCTCCAGACTTCACCTTCTCCTTCTCATTCTTCTGATTCTTCTGATTCACCCTCCAGACTTCACCTTCTCCTTCTCCTTCTTCTGCTTCTTCTGATTCACCCTCCTGACTTCACCTTCTACTTCTTCTGATTCACCCTCCTGACTTCACCTTCTCCTTCTCCTTCTTCTACTTCTTCTGATTCACCCTCCAGACTTCACCTTCTCCTTCTCCTTTTTCTACTTCTTCTGATTCACCCTCCAGACTTCACCTTCTCCTTCTCCTTCTTCTACTTCTTCTGATTCACCCTACAGACATCACCTTCTCCTTCTCCTTCTTCTGCTTCTTCTGATTCACCCTCCAGACTTCACCTTCTCCTTCTCCTTATTCTGCTTCTTCTGTTTCACCCTCCAGACTTCACCTTCTCCTTCTCCTTCTTCTGCTTCTTCTGATTCACCCTCCAGACTTCACCTTCTCCTTCTCCTTCTTCTGCTTCTTCTGATTCACCCTCCAGACTTCACCTTCTCCTTCTCCTTCTTCTACTTCTTCTGATTCACCCTCCAGACTTCACCTTCTCCTTCTCCTTCTTCTGCTTCTTCTGATTCACCCTCCAGACTTCACCTTCTCCTTCTCCTTCGTCTACTTCTTCTGATTCACCCTCCAGACTTCACCTTCTCCTTCTCCTTCTTCTACTTCTTCTGATTCACCCTCCAGACTTCACCTTCTCCTTCTCCTTCTTCTACTTCTTCTGATTCACCCTCCAGTCTTCACCTTCTCCTTCTCCTTCTTCTGTTTCTTCTGCTTCACCCTCCAGACTTCATCTTCTCCTTCTCCTTCTTCTCCTTCTTCTGATTCACCCTCCAGACTTCACCTTCTCCTTCTCCTTCTTCTACTTCTTCTGATTCACCCTCCAGACTTCATCTTCTCCTTCTCCTTCTGCTCCTTCTTCTGATTCACCCTCCAGACTTCACCTTCTCCTTCTCCTTCTTCTGCTTCTTCTGATTCACCCTCCAGACTTCACCTTCTCCTTCTCCTTCTTCTACTTCTTCTGATTCACCCTCCAGACTTCACCTTCTCCTTCTCCTTCTTCTACTTCTTCTGATTCACCCTCTAGTCTTCACCTTCTCCTTCTCCTTCTTCTACTTCTTCTGATTCACCCTCCAGACTTCATCTTCTCCTTCTCCTTCTGCTCCTTCTTCTGATTCACCCTCCAGACTTCACCTTCTCCTTCTCCTTCTTCTGCTTCTTCTGATCCACCCTCCAGACTTCACCTTCTCCTTCTCCTTCTTCTACTTCTTCTGATTCACCCTCCAGACTTCACCTTCTCCTTCTCCTTCTTCTACTTCTTCTGATTCACCCTCCAGTCTTCACCTTCTCCTTCTCCTTCTTCTGTTTCTTCTGCTTCACCCTCCAGACTTCACCTTCTCCTTCTCTTTCTTCTGCTTCTTCTGATTCACCCTCCAGACTTCACCTTCTCCTTCTCCTTCTTCTGATTCTTCTGATTCACCCTCCAGACTTCACCTTCTCCTTCTCCTTCTTCTGCTTCTTCTGATTCACCCTCCAGACCTCACCTTCTCCTTCTCCTTCTTCTACTTCTTCTGATTCACCCTCCTGACTTCACCTTCTCCTTCTCCTTCATCTACTTCTTCTGCTTCACCCTCCAGACTTCACCTTCTCCTTCTCCTTCTTCTACTTCTTCTGATTCACCCTCCAGTCTTCACCTTCTCCTTCTCCTTCTTCTGTTTCTTCTGCTTCACCCTCCAGACTTCATCTTCTCCTTCTCCTTCTTCTCCTTCTTCTGATTCACCCTCCAGACTTCACCTTCTCCTTCTCCTTCTTCTACTTCTTCTGATTCACCCTCCAGACTTCATCTTCTCCTTCTCCTTCTGCTCCTTCTTCTGATTCACCCTCCAGACTTCACCTTCTCCTTCTCCTTCTTCTGCTTCTTCTGATTCACCCTCCAGACTTCACCTTCTCCTTCTCCTTCTTCTACTTCTTCTGATTCACCCTCCAGACTTCACCTTCTCCTTCTCCTTCTTCTACTTCTTCTGATTCACCCTCCAGTCTTCACCTTCTCCTTCTCCTTCTTCTGTTTCTTCTGCTTCAGCCTCCAGACTTCACCTTCTCCTTCTCTTTCTTCTGATTCTTCTGATTCACCCTCCAGACTTCACCTTCTCCTTCTCCTTCTTCTGATTCTTCTGATTCACCCTCCAGACTTCACCTTCTCCTTCTCCTTCTTCTGCTTCTTCTGATTCACCCTCCTGGCTTCACCTTCTCCTTCTCCTTCTTCTACTTCTTCTGATTCACCCTCCTGACTTCACCTTCTCCTTCTCCTTCTTCTCCTTCTTCTGCTTCACCCTCCAGACTTCACCTTCTCCTTCTCCTTCTTCTACCTCTTCTGATTCACCCTCCAGACTTCACCTTCTCCTTCTCCTTCTTCTGCTTCTTCTGATTCACCCTCCAGACTTCACCTTCTCCTTCTCCTTATTCTGCTTCTTCTGATTCACCCTCCAGACTTCACCTTCTCCTTCTCCTTATTCTGCTTCTTCTGATTCAACCTCCAGACTTCACCTTCTCCTTCTCCTTCTTCTGCTTCTTCTGATTCACCCTCCAGATTTCACCTTCTCCTTCTCCTTCTTCTGTTTCTTCTGATTCGCCCTCCAGACTTCACCTTCTCCTTCTCCTTCTTCTGCTTCTTCTGATTCACCCTCCTGACTTCACCTTCTCCTTCTCCTTCTTCTACTTCTTCTGATTCACCCTCCTGACTTCACCTTCTCCTTCTCCTTCTTCTACTTCTTCTGCTTCACCCCCCAGACTTCACCTTCTCCTTCTCCTTCTTCTACTTCTTCTGATTCACCCTCCAGACTTCACCTTCTCCTTCTCCTTCTTCTGCTTCTTCTGATTCACCCTCCAGACTTCACCTTCTCCTTCTCCTTATTCTGCTTCTTCTGATTCACCCTCCAGACTTCACCTTCTCCTTCTCCTTCTTCTGCTTCTTCTGATTCACCCTCCAGACTTCACCTTCTCCTTCTCCTTCTTCTGCTTCTTCTGATTCACCCTCCAGACATCACCTTCTCCTTCTCCTTCTTCTGCTTCTTCTGATTCACCCTCCAGACTTCACCTTCTCCTTCTCCTTCTTCTAATTCTTCTGATTCACCCTCCAGACTTCACCTTCTCCTTCTCCTTCTTCTGCTTCTTCTGATTCACCCTCCTGACTTCACCTTCTACTTCTTCTGATTCACCCTCCTGACTTCACCTTCTCCTTCTCCTTCTTCTACTTCTTCTGCTTCACCCTCCAGACTTCACCTTCTCCTTCTCCTTTTTCTACTTCTTCTGGTTCACCCTCCAGACTTCACCTTCTCCTTCTCCTTCTTCTACTTCTTCTGATTCACCCTACAGACTTCACCTTCTCCTTCTCCTTCTTCTGCTTCTTCTGATTCACCCTCCAGACTTCACCTTCTCCTTCTCCTTATACTGCTTCTTCTGTTTCACCCTCCAGACTTCACCTTCTCCTTCTCCTTCTTCTGCTTCTTCTGATTCACCCTCCAGACTTCACCTTCTCCTTCTCCTTCTTCTGCTTCTTCTGATTCACCCTCCAGACTTCACCTTCTCCTTCTCCTTCTTCTACTTCTTCTGATTCACCCTCCAGACTTCACCTTCTCCTTCTCCTTCTTCTGCTTCTTCTGATTCACCCTCCAGACTTCACCTTCTCCTTCTCCTTCGTCTACTTCTTCTGATTCACCCTCCGGACTTCACCTTCTCCTTCTCCTTCTTCTACTTCTTCTGATTCACCCTCCAGACTTCACCTTCTCCTTCTCCTTCTTCTACTTCTTCTGATTCACCCTCCAGTCTTCACCTTCTCCTTCTCCTTCTTCTGTTTCTTCTGCTTCACCCTCCAGACTTCATCTTCTCCTTCTCCTTCTTCTCCTTCTTCTGATTCACCCTCCAGACTTCACCTTCTCCTTCTCCTTCTTCTACTTCTTCTGATTCACCCTCCAGACTTCATCTTCTCCTTCTCCTTCTGCTCCTTCTTCTGATTCACCCTCCAGACTTCACCTTCTCCTTCTCCTTCTTCTGCTTCTTCTGATTCACCCTCCAGACTTCACCTTCTCCTTCTCCTTCTTCTACTTCTTCTGATTCACCCTCCAGACTTCACCTTCTCCTTCTCCTTCTTCTACTTCTTCTGATTCACCCTCCAGTCTTCACCTTCTCCTTCTCCTTCTTCTGTTTCTTCTGCTTCACCCTCCAGACTTCACCTTCTCCTTCTCTTTCTTCTGCTTCTTCTGATTCACCCTCCAGACTTCACCTTCTCCTTCTCCTTCTTCTGATTCTTCTGATTCACCCTCCAGACTTCACCTTCTCCTTCTCCTTCTTCTGCTTCTTCTGATTCACCCTCCAGACCTCAACTTCTCCTTCTCCTTCTTCTACTTCTTCTGATTCACCCTCCTGACGTCACCTTCTCCTTCTCCTTCATCTACTTCTTCTGCTTCACCCTCCAGACTTCACCTTCTCCTTCTCCTTCTTCTACTTCTTCTGATTCACCCTCCAGACTTCACCTTCTCCTTCTCCTTATTCTGCTTCTTCTGTTTCACCCTCCAGACTTCACCTTCTCCTTCTCCTTCTTCTGCTTCTTCTGATTCACCCTCCAGACTTCACCTTCTCCTTCTCCTTCTTCTGCTTCTTCTGATTCACCCTCCAGACTTCACCTTCTCCTTCTCCTTCTTCTACTTCTTCTGATTCACCCTCCAGACTTCACCTTCTCCTTCTCCTTCTTCTGCTTCTTCTGATTCACCCTCCAGACTTCACCTTCTCCTTCTCCTTCGTCTACTTCTTCTGATTCACCCTCCAGACTACACCTTCTCCTTCTCCTTCTTCTACTTCTTCTGATTCACCCTCCAGACTTCACCTTCTCCTTCTCCTTCTTCTGCTTCTTCTGATTCACCCTCCAGACTTCACCTTCTCCTTCTCCTTCTTCTACTTCTTCTGATTCACCCTACAGACTTCACCTTCTCCTTCTCCTTCTTCTGCTTCTTCTGATTCACCCTCCAGACTTCACCTTCTCCTTCTCCTTATTCTGCTTCTTCTGTTTCACCCTCCAGACTTCACCTTCTCCTTCTCCTTCTTCTGCTTCTTCTGATTCACCCTCCAGACTTCACCTTCTCCTTCTCCTTCTTCTGCTTCTTCTGATTCACCCTCCAGACTTCACCTTCTCCTTCTCCTTCTTCTACTTCTTCTGATTCACCCTCCAGACTTCACCTTCTCCTTCTCCTTCTTCTGCTTCTTCTGATTCACCCTCCAGACTTCACCTTCTCCTTCTCCTTCGTCTACTTCTTCTGATTCACCCTCCAGACTTCACCTTCTCCTTCTCCTTCTTCTACTTCTTCTGATTCACCCTCCAGACTTCACCTTCTCCTTCTCCTTCTTCTACTTCTTCTGATTCACCCTCCAGTCTTCACCTTCTCCTTCTCCTTCTTCTGTTTCTTCTGCTTCACCCTCCAGACTTCATCTTCTCCTTCTCCTTCTTCTCCTTCTTCTGATTCACCCTCCAGACTTCACCTTCTCCTTCTCCTTCTTCTACTTCTTCTGATTCACCCTCCAGACTTCATCTTCTCCTTCTCCTTCTGCTCCTTCTTCTGATTCACGCTCCCGACTTCACCTTCTCCTTCTCCGTCTTCTGCTTCTTCTGATTCACCCTCCAGACTTCACCTTCTCCTTCTCCTTCTTCTACTTCTTCTGATTCACCCTCCAGACTTCACCTTCTCCTTCTCCTTCTTCTACTTCTTCTGATTCACCCTCCAGTCTTCACCTTCTCCTTCTCCTTCTTCTGTTTCTTCTGCTTCACCCTCCAGACTTCACCTTCTCCTTCTCTTTCTTCTGCTTCTTCTGATTCACCCTCCAGACTTCACCTTCTCCTTCTCCTTCTTCTGATTCTTCTGATTCACCCTCCAGACTTCACCTTCTCCTTCTCCTTCTTCTGCTTCTTCTGATTCACCCTCCAGACCTCACCTTCTCCTTCTCCTTCTTCTACTTCTTCTGATTCACCCTCCTGACTTCACCTTCTCCTTCTCCTTCATCTACTTCTTCTGCTTCACCCTCCAGACTTCACCTTCTCCTTCTCCTTCTTCTACTTCTTCTGATTCACCCTCCAGACTTCACCTTCTCCTTCTCCTTCTTCTACTTCTTCTGATTCACCCTCCAGACTTCACCTTCTCCTTCTCCTTCTTCTGCTTCTTCTGATTCACCCTCCAGACTTCACCTTCTCCTTCTCCTTATTCTGCTTCTTCTGATTCACCCTCCAGACTTCACCTTCTCCTTCTCCTTCTTCTGCTTCTTCTGATTCACCCTCCAGACTTCACCTTCTCCTTCTCCTTCTTCTGCTTCTTCTGATTCACCCTCCAGACTTCACCTTCTCCTTCTCCTTCTTCTGCTTCTTCTGATTCACCCTCCAGACTTCACCTTCTCCTTCTCCTTCTTCTACTTCTTCTGATTCACCCTCCAGACTTCACCTTCTCCTTCTCCTTCTTCTGCTTCTTCTGATTCACCCTCCAGACTTCACCTTCTCCTTCTCCTTCGTCTACTTCTTCTGATTCACCCTCCGGACTTCACCTTCTCCTTCTCCTTCTTCTACTTCTTCTGATTCACCCTCCAGACTTCACCTTCTCCTTCTCCTTCTTCTACTTCTTCTGATTCACCCTCCAGTCTTCACCTTCTCCTTCTCCTTCTTCTGTTTCTTCTGCTTCACCCTCCAGACTTCATCTTCTCCTTCTCCTTCTTCTCCTTCTTCTGATTCACCCTCCAGACTTCACCTTCTCCTTCTCCTTCTTCTACTTCTTCTGATTCACCCTCCAGACTTCATCTTCTCCTTCTCCTTCTGCTCCTTCTTCTGATTCACCCTCCAGACTTCACCTTCTCCTTCTCCTTCTTCTGCTTCTTCTGATTCACCCTCCAGACTTCACCTTCTCCTTCTCCTTCTTCTACTTCTTCTGATTCACCCTCCAGACTTCACCTTCTCCTTCTCCTTCTTCTACTTCTTCTGATTCACCCTCCAGTCTTCACCTTCTCCTTCTCCTTCTTCTGTTTCTTCTGCTTCACCCTCCAGACTTCACCTTCTCCTTCTCTTTCTTCTGCTTCTTCTGATTCACCCTCCAGACTTCACCTTCTCCTTCTCCTTCTTCTGATTCTTCTGATTCACCCTCCAGACTTCACCTTCTCCTTCTCCTTCTTCTGCTTCTTCTGATTCACCCTCCAGACCTCACCTTCTCCTTCTCCTTCTTCTACTTCTTCTGATTCACCCTCCTGACTTCACCTTCTCCTTCTCCTTCATCTACTTCTTCTGCTTCACCCTCCAGACTTCACCTTCTCCTTCTCCTTCTTCTACTTCTTCTGATTCACCCTCCAGACTTCACCTTCTCCTTCTCCTTATTCTGCTTCTTCTGTTTCACCCTCCAGACTTCACCTTCTCCTTCTCCTTCTTCTGCTTCTTCTGATTCACCCTCCAGACTTCACCTTCTCCTTCTCCTTCTTCTGCTTCTTCTGATTCACCCTCCAGACTTCACCTTCTCCTTCTCCTTCTTCTACTTCTTCTGATTCACCCTCCAGACTTCACCTTCTCCTTCTCCTTCTTCTGCTTCTTCTGATTCACCCTCCAGACTTCACCTTCTCCTTCTCCTTCGTCTACTTCTTCTGATTCACCCTCCAGACTACACCTTCTCCTTCTCCTTCTTCTACTTCTTCTGATTCACCCTCCAGACTTCACCTTCTCCTTCTCCTTCTTCTGCTTCTTCTGATTCACCCTCCAGACTTCACCTTCTCCTTCTCCTTCTTCTACTTCTTCTGATTCACCCTACAGACTTCACCTTCTCCTTCTCCTTCTTCTGCTTCTTCTGATTCACCCTCCAGACTTCACCTTCTCCTTCTCCTTATTCTGCTTCTTCTGTTTCACCCTCCAGACTTCACCTTCTCCTTCTCCTTCTTCTGCTTCTTCTGATTCACCCTCCAGACTTCACCTTCTCCTTCTCCTTCTTCTGCTTCTTCTGATTCACCCTCCAGACTTCACCTTCTCCTTCTCCTTCTTCTACTTCTTCTGATTCACCCTCCAGACTTCACCTTCTCCTTCTCCTTCTTCTGCTTCTTCTGATTCACCCTCCAGACTTCACCTTCTCCTTCTCCTTCGTCTACTTCTTCTGATTCACCCTCCAGACTTCACCTTCTCCTTCTCCTTCTTCTACTTCTTCTGATTCACCCTCCAGACTTCACCTTCTCCTTCTCCTTCTTCTACTTCTTCTGATTCACCCTCCAGTCTTCACCTTCTCCTTCTCCTTCTTCTGTTTCTTCTGCTTCACCCTCCAGACTTCATCTTCTCCTTCTCCTTCTTCTCCTTCTTCTGCTTCACCCTCCAGACTTCACCTTCTCCTTCTCCTTCTTCTACTTCTTCTGATTCACCCTCCAGACTTCATCTTCTCCTTCTCCTTCTGCTCCTTCTTCTGATTCACCCTCCCGACTTCACCTTCTCCTTCTCCTTCTTCTGCTTCTTCTGATTCACCCTCCAGACTTCACCTTCTCCTTCTCCTTCTTCTACTTCTTCTGATTCACCCTCCAGACTTCACCTTCTCCTTCTCCTTCTTCTACTTCTTCTGATTCACCCTCCAGTCTTCACCTTCTCCTTCTCCTTCTTCTGTTTCTTCTGCTTCACCCTCCAGACTTCACCTTCTCCTTCTCTTTCTTCTGCTTCTTCTGATTCACCCTCCAGACTTCACCTTCTCCTTCTCCTTCTTCTGATTCTTCTGATTCACCCTCCAGACTTCACCTTCTCCTTCTCCTTCTTCTGCTTCTTCTGATTCACCCTCCAGACCTCACCTTCTCCTTCTCCTTCTTCTACTTCTTCTGATTCACCCTCCTGACTTCACCTTCTCCTTCTCCTTCATCTACTTCTTCTGCTTCACCCTCCAGACTTCACCTTCTCCTTCTCCTTCTTCTACTTCTTCTGATTCACCCTCCAGACTTCACCTTCTCCTTCTCCTTCTTCTACTTCTTCTGATTCACCCTCCAGACTTCACCTTCTCCTTCTCCTTCTTCTGCTTCTTCTGATTCACCCTCCAGACTTCACCTTCTCCTTCTCCTTATTCTGCTTCTTCTGATTCACCCTCCAGACTTCACCTTCTCCTTCTCCTTCTTCTGCTTCTTCTGATTCACCCTCCAGACTTCACCTTCTCCTTCTCCTTCTTCTGCTTCTTCTGATTCACCCTCCAGACTTCACCTTCTCCTTCTCCTTCTTCTACTTCTTCTGATTCACCCTCCAGACTTCACCTTCTCCTTCTCCTTCTTCTGCTTCTTCTGATTCACCCTCCAGACTTCACCTTCTCCTTCTCCTTCGTCTACTTCTTCTGCTTCACCCTCCAGACTTCACCTTCTCCTTCTCCTTCTTCTACTTCTTCTGATTCACCCTCCAGACTTCACCTTCTCCTTCTCCTTATTCTGCTTCTTCTGTTTCACCCTCCAGACTTCACCTTCTCCTTCTCCTTCTTCTGCTTCTTCTGATTCACCCTCCAGACTTCACCTTCTCCTTCTCCTTCTTCTGCTTCTTCTGATTCACCCTCCAGACTTCACCTTCTCCTTCTCCTTCTTCTACTTCTTCTGATTCACCCTCCAGACTTCACCTTCTCCTTCTCCTTCTTCTGCTTCTTCTGATTCACCCTCCAGACTTCACCTTCTCCTTCTCCTTCGTCTACTTCTTCTGATTCACCCTCCAGACTACACCTTCTCCTTCTCCTTCTTCTACTTCTTCTGATTCACCCTCCAGACTTCACCTTCTCCTTCTCCTTCTTCTGCTTCTTCTGATTCACCCTCCAGACTTCACCTTCTCCTTCTCCTTCTTCTACTTCTTCTGATTCACCCTACAGACTTCACCTTCTCCTTCTCCTTCTTCTGCTTCTTCTGATTCACCCTCCAGACTTCACCTTCTCCTTCTCCTTATTCTGCTTCTTCTGTTTCACCCTCCAGACTTCACCTTCTCCTTCTCCTTCTTCTGCTTCTTCTGATTCACCCTCCAGACTTCACCTTCTCCTTCTCCTTCTTCTGCTTCTTCTGATTCACCCTCCAGACTTCACCTTCTCCTTCTCCTTCTTCTACTTCTTCTGATTCACCCTCCAGACTTCACCTTCTCCTTCTCCTTCTTCTGCTTCTTCTGATTCACCCTCCAGACTTCACCTTCTCCTTCTCCTTCGTCTACTTCTTCTGATTCACCCTCCAGACTTCACCTTCTCCTTCTCCTTCTTCTACTTCTTCTGATTCACCCTCCAGACTTCACCTTCTCCTTCTCCTTCTTCTACTTCTTCTGATTCACCCTCCAGTCTTCACCTTCTCCTTCTCCTTCTTCTGTTTCTTCTGCTTCACCCTCCAGACTTCATCTTCTCCTTCTCCTTCTTCTCCTTCTTCTGATTCACCCTCCAGACTTCACCTTCTCCTTCTCCTTCTTCTACTTCTTCTGATTCACCCTCCAGACTTCATCTTCTCCTTCTCCTTCTGCTCCTTCTTCTGATTCACGCTCCCGACTTCACCTTCTCCTTCTCCGTCTTCTGCTTCTTCTGATTCACCCTCCAGACTTCACCTTCTCCTTCTCCTTCTTCTACTTCTTCTGATTCACCCTCCAGACTTCACCTTCTCCTTCTCCTTCTTCTACTTCTTCTGATTCACCCTCCAGTCTTCACCTTCTCCTTCTCCTTCTTCTGTTTCTTCTGCTTCACCCTCCAGACTTCACCTTCTCCTTCTCTTTCTTCTGCTTCTTCTGATTCACCCTCCAGACTTCACCTTCTCCTTCTCCTTCTTCTGATTCTTCTGATTCACCCTCCAGACTTCACCTTCTCCTTCTCCTTCTTCTGCTTCTTCTGATTCACCCTCCAGACCTCACCTTCTCCTTCTCCTTCTTCTACTTCTTCTGATTCACCCTCCTGACTTCACCTTCTCCTTCTCCTTCATCTACTTCTTCTGCTTCACCCTCCAGACTTCACCTTCTCCTTCTCCTTCTTCTACTTCTTCTGATTCACCCTCCAGACTTCACCTTCTCCTTCTCCTTCTTCTACTTCTTCTGATTCACCCTCCAGACTTCACCTTCTCCTTCTCCTTCTTCTGCTTCTTCTGATTCACCCTCCAGACTTCACCTTCTCCTTCTCCTTATTCTGCTTCTTCTGATTCACCCTCCAGACTTCACCTTCTCCTTCTCCTTCTTCTGCTTCTTCTGATTCACCCTCCAGACTTCACCTTCTCCTTCTCCTTCTTCTGCTTCTTCTGATTCACCCTCCAGACTTCACCTTCTCCTTCTCCTTCTTCTGCTTCTTCTGATTCACCCTCCAGACTTCACCTTCTCCTTCTCCTTCTTCTACTTCTTCTGATTCACCCTCCAGACTTCACCTTCTCCTTCTCCTTCTTCTGCTTCTTCTGATTCACCCTCCAGACTTCACCTTCTCCTTCTCCTTCGTCTACTTCTTCTGATTCACCCTCCGGACTTCACCTTCTCCTTCTCCTTCTTCTACTTCTTCTGATTCACCCTCCAGACTTCACCTTCTCCTTCTCCTTCTTCTACTTCTTCTGATTCACCCTCCAGTCTTCACCTTCTCCTTCTCCTTCTTCTGTTTCTTCTGCTTCACCCTCCAGACTTCATCTTCTCCTTCTCCTTCTTCTCCTTCTTCTGATTCACCCTCCAGACTTCACCTTCTCCTTCTCCTTCTTCTACTTCTTCTGATTCACCCTCCAGACTTCATCTTCTCCTTCTCCTTCTGCTCCTTCTTCTGATTCACCCTCCAGACTTCACCTTCTCCTTCTCCTTCTTCTGCTTCTTCTGATTCACCCTCCAGACTTCACCTTCTCCTTCTCCTTCTTCTACTTCTTCTGATTCACCCTCCAGACTTCACCTTCTCCTTCTCCTTCTTCTACTTCTTCTGATTCACCCTCCAGTCTTCACCTTCTCCTTCTCCTTCTTCTGTTTCTTCTGCTTCACCCTCCAGACTTCACCTTCTCCTTCTCTTTCTTCTGCTTCTTCTGATTCACCCTCCAGACTTCACCTTCTCCTTCTCCTTCTTCTGATTCTTCTGATTCACCCTCCAGACTTCACCTTCTCCTTCTCCTTCTTCTGCTTCTTCTGATTCACCCTCCAGACCTCACCTTCTCCTTCTCCTTCTTCTACTTCTTCTGATTCACCCTCCTGACTTCACCTTCTCCTTCTCCTTCATCTACTTCTTCTGCTTCACCCTCCAGACTTCACCTTCTCCTTCTCCTTCTTCTACTTCTTCTGATTCACCCTCCAGACTTCACCTTCTCCTTCTCCTTATTCTGCTTCTTCTGTTTCACCCTCCAGACTTCACCTTCTCCTTCTCCTTCTTCTGCTTCTTCTGATTCACCCTCCAGACTTCACCTTCTCCTTCTCCTTCTTCTGCTTCTTCTGATTCACCCTCCAGACTTCACCTTCTCCTTCTCCTTCTTCTACTTCTTCTGATTCACCCTCCAGACTTCACCTTCTCCTTCTCCTTCTTCTGCTTCTTCTGATTCACCCTCCAGACTTCACCTTCTCCTTCTCCTTCGTCTACTTCTTCTGATTCACCCTCCAGACTACACCTTCTCCTTCTCCTTCTTCTACTTCTTCTGATTCACCCTCCAGACTTCACCTTCTCCTTCTCCTTCTTCTGCTTCTTCTGATTCACCCTCCAGACTTCACCTTCTCCTTCTCCTTCTTCTACTTCTTCTGATTCACCCTACAGACTTCACCTTCTCCTTCTCCTTCTTCTGCTTCTTCTGATTCACCCTCCAGACTTCACCTTCTCCTTCTCCTTATTCTGCTTCTTCTGTTTCACCCTCCAGACTTCACCTTCTCCTTCTCCTTCTTCTGCTTCTTCTGATTCACCCTCCAGACTTCACCTTCTCCTTCTCCTTCTTCTGCTTCTTCTGATTCACCCTCCAGACTTCACCTTCTCCTTCTCCTTCTTCTACTTCTTCTGATTCACCCTCCAGACTTCACCTTCTCCTTCTCCTTCTTCTGCTTCTTCTGATTCACCCTCCAGACTTCACCTTCTCCTTCTCCTTCGTCTACTTCTTCTGATTCACCCTCCAGACTTCACCTTCTCCTTCTCCTTCTTCTACTTCTTCTGATTCACCCTCCAGACTTCACCTTCTCCTTCTCCTTCTTCTACTTCTTCTGATTCACCCTCCAGTCTTCACCTTCTCCTTCTCCTTCTTCTGTTTCTTCTGCTTCACCCTCCAGACTTCATCTTCTCCTTCTCCTTCTTCTCCTTCTTCTGCTTCACCCTCCAGACTTCACCTTCTCCTTCTCCTTCTTCTACTTCTTCTGATTCACCCTCCAGACTTCATCTTCTCCTTCTCCTTCTGCTCCTTCTTCTGATTCACCCTCCCGACTTCACCTTCTCCTTCTCCTTCTTCTGCTTCTTCTGATTCACCCTCCAGACTTCACCTTCTCCTTCTCCTTCTTCTACTTCTTCTGATTCACCCTCCAGACTTCACCTTCTCCTTCTCCTTCTTCTACTTCTTCTGATTCACCCTCCAGTCTTCACCTTCTCCTTCTCCTTCTTCTGTTTCTTCTGCTTCACCCTCCAGACTTCACCTTCTCCTTCTCTTTCTTCTGCTTCTTCTGATTCACCCTCCAGACTTCACCTTCTCCTTCTCCTTCTTCTGATTCTTCTGATTCACCCTCCAGACTTCACCTTCTCCTTCTCCTTCTTCTGCTTCTTCTGATTCACCCTCCAGACCTCACCTTCTCCTTCTCCTTCTTCTACTTCTTCTGATTCACCCTCCTGACTTCACCTTCTCCTTCTCCTTCATCTACTTCTTCTGCTTCACCCTCCAGACTTCACCTTCTCCTTCTCCTTCTTCTACTTCTTCTGATTCACCCTCCAGACTTCACCTTCTCCTTCTCCTTCTTCTACTTCTTCTGATTCACCCTCCAGACTTCACCTTCTCCTTCTCCTTCTTCTGCTTCTTCTGATTCACCCTCCAGACTTCACCTTCTCCTTCTCCTTATTCTGCTTCTTCTGATTCACCCTCCAGACTTCACCTTCTCCTTCTCCTTCTTCTGCTTCTTCTGATTCACCCTCCAGACTTCACCTTCTCCTTCTCCTTCTTCTGCTTCTTCTGATTCACCCTCCAGACTTCACCTTCTCCTTCTCCTTCTTCTACTTCTTCTGATTCACCCTCCAGACTTCACCTTCTCCTTCTCCTTCTTCTGCTTCTTCTGATTCACCCTCCAGACTTCACCTTCTCCTTCTCCTTCGTCTACTTCTTCTGATTCACCCTCCAGACTACACCTTCTCCTTCTCCTTCTTCTACTTCTTCTGATTCACCCTCCAGACTTCACCTTCTCCTTCTCCTTCTTCTGTTTCTTCTGATTCACCCTCCAGACTTCATCTTCTCATTCTCCTTCTTCTACTTCTTCTGATTCACCCTCCAGACTTCACCTTCTCCTTCTCCTTCTTCTACTTCTTCTGATTCACCCTCCAGACTTCATCTTCTCCTTCTCCTTCTTCTGCTTCTTCTGATTCACCCTCCAGACTTCACCTTCTCCTTCTCCTTCTTCTGCTTCTTCTGATTCACCCTCCAGACTTCAACTTCTCCTTCTCCTTCTTCTACTTCTTCTGATTCACCCTCCAGACTTCACCTTCTCCTTCTCCTTCTTCTACTTCTTCTGATTCACCCTCCAGTCTTCACCTTCTCCTTCTCCTTCTTCTGTTTCTTCTGCTTCACCCTCCAGACTTCACCTTCTCCTTCTCTTTCTTCTGCTTCTTCTGATTCACCCTCCAGACTTCACCTTCTCCTTCTCCTTCTTCTGATTCTTCTGATTCACCCTCCAGACTTCACCTTCTCCTTCTCCTTCTTCTGCTTCTTCTGATTCACCCTCCAGACCTCACCTTCTCCTTCTCCTTCTTCTACTTCTTCTGATTCACCCTCCTGACTTCACCTTCTCCTTCTCCTTCATCTACTTCTTCTGCTTCACCCTCCAGACTTCACCTTCTCCTTCTCCTTCTTCTACTTCTTCTGATTCACCCTCCAGGCTTCACCTTCTCCTTCTCCTTCTTCTACTTCTTCTGATTCACCCTCCAGACTTCACCTTCTCCTTCTCCTTCTTCTGCTTCTTCTGATTCACCCTCCAGACTTCACCTTCTCCTTCTCCTTATTCTGCATCTTCTGATTCACCCTCCAGACTTCACCTTCTCCTTCTCCTTCTTCTGCTTCTTCTGATTCACCCTCCAGACTTCACCTTCTCCTTCTCCTTCTTCTGCTTCTTCTGATTCACCCTCCAGACTTCACCTTCTCCTTCTCCTTCTTCTACTTCTTCTGATTCACCCTCCAGACTTCACCTTCTCCTTCTCCTTCTTCTGCTTCTTCTGATTCACCCTCCAGACTTCACCTTCTCCTTCTCCTTCGTCTACTTCTTCTGATTCACCCTCCAGACTACACCTTCTCCTTCTCCTTCTTCTACTTCTTCTGATTCACCCTCCAGACTTCACCTTCTCCTTCTCCTTCTTCTGTTTCTTCTGATTCACCCTCCAGACTTCATCTTCTCATTCTCCTTCTTCTACTTCTTCTGATTCACCCTCCAGACTTCACCTTCTCCTTCTCCTTCTTCTACTTCTTCTGATTCACCCTCCAGACTTCATCTTCTCCTTCTCCTTCTTCTGCTTCTTCTGATTCACCCTCCAGACTTCACCTTCTCCTTCTCCTTCTTCTGCTTCTTCTGATTCACCCTCCAGACTTCAACTTCTCCTTCTCCTTCTTCTACTTCTTCTGATTCACCCTCCAGACTTCACCTTCTCCTTCTCCTTCTTCTACTTCTTCTGATTCACCCTCCAGTCTTCACCTTCTCCTTCTCCTTCTTCTGTTTCTTCTGCTTCACCCTCCAGACTTCACCTTCTCCTTCTCTTTCTTCTGCTTCTTCTGATTCACCCTCCAGACTTCACCTTCTCCTTCTCCTTCTTCTGATTCTTCTGATTCACCCTCCAGACTTCACCTTCTCCTTCTCCTTCTTCTGCTTCTTCTGATTCACCCTCCTGACTTCACCTTCTCCTTCTCCTTCTTCTACTTCTTCTGATTCACCCTCCTGACTTCACCTTCTCCTTCTCCTTCTTCTACTTCTTCTGCTTCACCCTCCAGACTTCACCTTCTCCTTCTTCTACTTCTTCTGATTCACCCTCCAGACTTCACCTTCTCCTTCTCCTTCTTCTGCTTCTTCTGATTCACCCTCCAGACTTCACCTTCTCCTTCTCCTTATTCTGCTTCTTCTGTTTCACCCTCCAGACTTCACCTTCTCCTTCTCCTTCTTCTGCTTCTTCTGATTCACCCTCCAGACTTCACCTTCTCCTTCTCCTTCTTCTGCTTCTTCTGATTCACCCTCCAGACTTCACCTTCTCCTTCTCCTTCTTCTACTTCTTCTGATTCACCCTCCAGACTTCACCTTCTCCTTCTCCTTCTTCTGCTTCTTCTGATTCACCCTCCAGACTTCACCTTCTCCTTCTCCTTCGTCTACTTCTTCTGATTCACCCTCCAGACTACACCTTCTCCTTCTCCTTCTTCTACTTCTTCTGATTCACCCTCCAGACTTCACCTTCTCCTTCTCCTTCTTCTACTTCTTCTGATTCACCCTCCAGACTTCATCTTCTCCTTCTCCTTCTTCTCCTTCTTCTGATTCACCCTCCAGACTTCACCTTCTCCTTCTCCTTCTTCTGCTTCTTCTGATTCACCCTCCAGACTTCACCTTCTCCTTCTCCTTCTTCTACTTCTTCTGATTCACCCTCCAGACTTCACCTTCTCCTTCTCCTTCTTCTACTTCTTCTGATTCACCCTCCAGTCTTCACCTTCTCCTTCTCCTTCTTCTGTTTCTTCTGCTTCACCCTCCAGACTTCACCTTCTCCTTCTCTTTCTTCTGCTTCTTCTGATTCACCCTCCAGACTTCACCTTCTCCTTCTCCTTCTTCTGATTCTTCTTATTCACCCTCCAGACTTCACCTTCTCCTTCTCCTTCTTCTGCTTCTTCTGATTCACCCTCCAGACCTCACCTTCTCCTTCTCCTTCTTCTACGTCTTCTGATTCACCCTCCTGACTTCACCTTCTCCTTCTCCTTCATCTACTTCTTCTGCTTCACCCTCCAGACTTCACCTTCTCCTTCTCCTTCTTCTACTTCTTCTGATTCACCCTCCAGACTTCACCTTCTCCTTCTCCTTCTTCTACTTCTTCTGATTCACCCTCCAGACTTCACCTTCTCCTTCTCCTTCTTCTACTTCTTCTGATTCACCCTCCAGACTTCACCTTCTCCTTCTCCTTCTTCTGCTTCTTCTGATTCACCCTCCAGACTTCACCTTCTCCTTCTCCTTATTCTGCTTCTTCTGATTCACCCTCCAGACTTCACCTTCTCCTTCTCCTTCTTCTGCTTCTTCTGATTCACCCTCCAGACTTCACCTTCTCCTTCTCCTTCTTCTGCTTCTTCTGATTCACCCTCCAGACTTCACCTTCTCCTTCTCCTTATTCTACTTCTTCTGATTCACCCTCCAGACTTCACCTTCTCCTTCTCCTTCTTCTGCTTCTTCTGATTCACCCTCCAGACTTCACCTTCTCCTTCTCCTTCGTCTACTTCTTCTGATTCACCCTCCAGACTACACCTTCTCCTTCTCCTTCTTCTACTTCTTCTGATTCACCCTCCAGACTTCACCTTCTCCTTCTCCTTCTTCTCTTTCTTCTGATTCACCCTCCAGACTTCATCTTCTCCTTCTCCTTCTTCTACTTCTTCTGATTCACCCTCCAGACTTCACCTTCTCCTTCTCCTTCTTCTACTTCTTCTGATTCACCCTCCAGACTTCATCTTCTCCTTCTCCTTCTTCTGCTTCTTCTGATTCACCCTCCAGACTTCACCTTCTCCTTCTCCTTCTTCTGCTTCTTCTGATTGACCCTCCAGACTTCAACTTCTCCTTCTCCTTCTTCTACTTCTTCTGATTCACCCTCCAGACTTCACCTTCTCCTTCTCCTTCTTCTACTTCTTCTGATTCACCCTCCAGTCTTCACCTTCTCCTTCTCCTTCTTCTGTTTCTTCTGCTTCACCCTGCAGACTTCACCTTCTCCTTCTCCTTCTTCTGCTTCTTCTGCTTCTCACTCCAGACTTCACCTTCTCCTTCTCCTTCTTCTGCTTCTTCTGCTGCGCCCTCCAGGCTTCACCTTCTCCTTCTCCTTCTTCTGCTTCTTCTGCTTCACCGTCCTGACTTCACCTTCTCCTTCTCCTTCTTCTACTTCTTCTGCTACACCCCCCTGACTTCACCTGCTCCTTCTCCTTCTTCTGCTTCTTCTGATTCACCCTCCTAAATTCACCTTCTCCTTCTCCTTCTTCTGCTTCTTCTGATTCACCCTCCTGACTTCACCTTCTCCTTCTCCTTCTTCTGCTTCTTCTGATTCACCCTCCAGACTTCACCTTCTCCTTCTCCTTCTTCTGCTTCTTCTGATTCACCCTCCAGACTTCACCTTCTCCTTCTCCTTCTTCTGGTTCTTCTGCTTCACCCTCCAGACTTCACCTTCTCCTTCTCCTTCTTCTGCTTCTTCTGCTTCACCCTCCTGACTTCACCTTCTCCTTCTCCTTCTTCTACTTCTTCTGATTCACCCTCCAGACTTCACCTACTCCTTCTCCTTCTTCTGCTTCTTCTGCTTCACCCTCCAGACTTCACCTTCTCCTTCTCCTTCTTCTGCTTCTTCTGCTTCGCCCTCCAGACTTCACCTTCTCCTTCTCCGTCTTCTGCTTCTTCTGCTTCACTCTCCTGACTTCACCTTCTCCTTCTCCTTCTTCTACTTCTTCTGATTCACCCTCCAGACTTCACCCTCTCCTTCTCCTTCTTCTGCTTCTTCTGCTTCACCCTCCAGACTTCACCTTCTCTTTCTCCTTCTTCTGCTTCTTCTGCTGCGCCCTCCAGACTTCACCTTCTCCTTCTCCTTCTTCTGCTTCTTCTGATTCACCCTCCAGACTTCACCTTCTCCTTCTCCTTCTTCTACTTCTTCTGATCCACCCTCCTGACTTCACCTACTCCTTCTCCTTCTTCTGCTTCTTCTGCTTCACCCTCCAGACTTCACCTTCTCCTTCTCCTTCTTCTGCTTCTTCTGCTTCACCCACCAGACTTCACCTTCTCCTTCTCCTTCTTCTGCTTCTTCTGCTTCACCCTCCTGACTTCACCTTATCCTTCTCCTTCTTCTACTTCTTCTGATTCACCCTCCAGACTTCACCTACTCCTTCTCCTTCTTCTGCTTCTTCTGCTTCACCCTCCAGACTTCACCTTCTCCTTCTCCTTCTTCTGCTTCTTCTGCTTCGCCCTCCAGACTTCACCTTCTCCTTCTCCTTCTTCTGCTTCTTCTGCTTCACTCTCCTGACTTCACCTTCTCCTTCTCCTTCTTCTACTTCTTCTGATTCACCCTCCAGACTTCACCCTCTCCTTCTCCTTCTTCTGCTTCTTCTGCTTCACCCTCCAGACTTCACCTTCTCCTTCTCCTTCTTCTGCTTCTTCTGCTTCACCGTCCTGACTTCACCTTCTCCTTCTCCTTCTTCTACTTCTTCTGCTTCACCCCCCTGACTTCACCTGCTCCTTCTCCTTCTTCTGCTTCTTCTGATTCACCCTCCTAACTTCACCTTCTCCTTCTACTTCTTCTGCTTCTTCTGATTCACCCTCCAGACTTCATCTTCTCCTTCTCCTTCTTCTACTTCGTCTGATTCACCCTCCAGACTTCACCTTCTCCTTCTCCTTCTTCTACTTCTTCTGATTCACCCTCCAGTCTTCACCTACTCCTTCTCCTTCTTCTGTTTCTTCTGCTTCACCCTCCAGACTTCACCTTCTCCTTCTCTTTCTTCTGCTTCTTCTGATTCACCCTCCAGACTTCATCTTCTCCTTCTCCTTCTTCTGATTCTTCTGATTCACCCTCCAGACTTCACCTTCTCCTTCTCCTTCTTCTGCTTCTTCTGATTCACCCTCCTGACTTCACCTTCTCCTTCTCCTTCTTCTACTTCTTCTGCTTCACCCTCCAGACTTCACCTTCTCCTTCTCCTTCTTCTCTTTCTTCTGATTCACCCTCCAGACTTCACCTTCTCCTTCTTCTTATTCTGCTTCTTCTGATTCACCCTCCAGACTTCACCTTCTCCTTCTCATTCTTCTGCTTCTTCTGATTCACCCTCCAGACTTCACCTTCTCCTTCTCCTTCTTCTGCTTCTTCTGATTCACCCTCCAGACTTCACCTTCTCCTTCTCCTTCTTCTACTTCTTCTGATTCACCCTCCAGACTTCACCTTCTCCTTCTCCTTCTTCTGCTTCTTCTGATTCACCCTCCAGACTTCACCTTCTCCTTCTCCTTCGTCTACTTCTTCTGATTCACCCTCCAGACTACACCTTGTCCTTCTCCTTCTTCTACTTCTTCTGATTCACCCTCCAGACTTCACCTTCTCCTTCTCCTTCTTCTGTTTCTTCTGATTCACCCTCCAGACTTCATCTTCTCATTCTCCTTCTTCTACTTCTTCTGATTCACCCTCCAGACTTCACCTTCTCCTTCTCCTTCTTCTACTTCTTCTGATTCACCCTCCAGACTTCATCTTCTCCTTCTCCTTCTTCTTCTTCTTCTGATTCACCCTCCAGACTTCACCTTCTCCTTCTGCTTCTTCTGCTTCTTCTGATTCACCCTCCAGACTTCAACTTCTCCTTCTCCTTCTTCTACTTCTTCTGATTCACCCTCCAGACTTCACCTTCTCCTTCTCCTTCTTCTACTTCTTCTGATTCACCCTCCAGTCTTCACCTTCTCCTTCTCCTTCTTCTGTTTCTTCTGCTTCACCCTCCAGACTTCACCTTCTCCTTCTCTTTCTTCTGCTTCTTCTGATTCACCCTCCAGACTTCACCTTCTCCTTCTCCTTCTTCTGATTCTTCTGATTCACCCTCCAGACTTCACCTTCTCCTTCTCCTTCTTCTGCTTCTTCTGATTCACCCTCCTGACTTCACCTTCTCCTTCTCCTTCTTCAACTTCTTCTGATTCACCCTCCTGACTTCACCTTCTCCTTCTCCTTCTTCTACTTCTTCTGCTTCACCCTCCAGACTTAGCTTCTCCTTCTCCTTCTTCTACTTCTTCTGATTCACCCTCCAGACTTCACCTTCTCCTTCTCCTTCTTCTGCTTCTTCTGATTCACCCTCCAGACTTCACCTTCTCCTTCTCCTTATTCTGCTTCTTCTGTTTCACCCTCCAGACTTCACCTTCTCCTTCTCCTTCTTCTGCTTCTTCTGATTCACCCTCCAGACTTCACCTTCTCCTTCTCCTTCTTCTGCTTCTTCTGTTTCACCCTCCAGACTTCACCTTCTCCTTCTCCTTCTTCTACTTCTTCTGATTCACCCTCCAGACTTCACCTTCTCCTTCTCCTTCTTCTGCTTCTTCTGATTCACCCTCCAGACTTCACCTTCTCCTTCTCCTTCGTCTACTTCTTCTGATTCACCCTCCAGACTACACCTTCTCCTTCTCCTTCTTCTACTTCTTCTGATTCACCCTCCAGACTTCACCTTCTCCTTCTCCTTCTTCTACTTCTTCTGATTCACCCTCCAGACTTCATCTTCTCCTTCTCCTTCTTCTCCTTCTTCTGATTCACCCTCCAGACTTCACCTTCTCCTTCTCCTTCTTCTGCTTCTTCTGATTCACCCTCCAGACTTCACCTTCTCCTTCTCCTTCTTCTACTTCTTCTGATTCACCCTCGAGACTTCACCTTCTCCTTCTCCTTCTTCTACTTCTTCTGATTCACCCTCCAGTCTTCACCTTCTCCTTCTCCTTCTTCTGTTTCTTCTGCTTCACCCTCCAGACTTCACCTTCTCCTTCTCTTTCTTCTGCTTCTTCTGATTCACCCTCCAGACTTCACCTTCTCCTTCTCCTTCTTCTGATTCTTCTGATTCACCCTCCAGACTTCACCTTCTCCTTCTCCTTCTTCTGCTTCTTCTGATTCACCCTCCAGACCTCACCTTCTCCTTCTCCTTCTTCTACTTCTTCTGATTCACCCTCCTGACTTCACCTTCTCCTTCTCCTTCATCTACTTCTTCTGCTTCACCCTCCAGACATCACCTTCTCCTTCTCCTTCTTCTACTTCTTCTGATTCACTCTCCAGACTTCACCTTCTCCTTCTCCTTCTTCCACTTCTTCTGATTCACCCTCCAGACTTCACCTTCTCCTTCTCCTTCTTCTGCTTCTTCTGATTCACCCTCCAGACTTTACCTTCTCCTTCTCCTTATTCTGCTTCTTCTGATTCACCCTCCAGACTTCACCTTCTCCTTCTCCTTCTTCTGCTTCTTCTGATTCACCCTCCAGACTTCACCTTCTCCTTCTCCTTCTTCTGCTTCTTCTGATTCACCCTCCGGACTTCACCTTCTCCTTCTCCATCTTCTACTTCTTCTGATTCACCCTCCAGACTTCACCTTCTCCTTCTCCTTCTTCTGCTTCTTCTGATTCACCCTCCAGACTTCACCTTCTCCTTCTCCTTCGTCTACTTCTTCTGATTCACCCTCCAGACTACACCTTCTCCTTCTCCTTCTTCTACTTCTTCTGATTCACCCTCCAGACTTCACCTTCTCCTTCTCCTTCTTCTCTTTCTTTTGATTCACCCTCCAGACTTCATCTTCTCCTTCTCCTTCTACTACTTCTTCTGATTCACCCTCCAGACTTCACCTTCTCCTTCTCCTTCTTCTACTTCTTCTGATTCACCCTCCAGACTTCACCTACTCCTTCTCCTTCTTCTGCTTCTTCTGCTTCACCCTCCAGACTTCACCTTCTCCTTCTCCTTCTTCTGCTTCTTCTGATTCACTCTCCAGACTTCACCTTCTCCTTCTCCTTCTTCCACTTCTTCTGATTCACCCTCCAGACTTCACCTTCTCCTTCTCCTTCTTCTGCTTCTTCTGATTCACCCTCCAGACTTTACCTTCTCCTTCTCCTTATTCTGCTTCTTCTGATTCACCCTCCAGACTTCACCTTCTCCTTCTCCTTCTTCTCTTTCTTTTGATTCACCCTCCAGACTTCATCTTCTCCTTCTCCTTCTACTACTTCTTCTGATTCACCCTCCAGACTTCACCTTCTCCTTCTCCTTCTTCTACTTCTTCTGATTCACCCTCCAGACTTCATCTTCTCCTTCTCCTTCTTCTGCTTCTTCTGATTCACCCTCCAGACTTCACCTTCTCCTTCTCCTTCTTCTCTTTCTTTTGATTCACCCTCCAGACTTCATCTTCTCCTTCTCCTTCTACTACTTCTTCTGATTCACCCTCCAGACTTCACCTTCTCCTTCTCCTTCTTCTACTTCTTCTGATTCACCCTCCAGACTTCATCTTCTCCTTCTCCTTCTTCTGCTTCTTCTGATTCACCCTCCAGACTTCACCTTCTCCTTCTCCTTCTTCTGCTTCTTCTGATTCACCCTCCAGACTTCACCTTCTCCTTCTCCTTCTTCTGCTTCTTCTGATTCACCCTCCAGACTTCACCTTCTCCTTCTCCTTCTTCTGCTTCTTCTGATTCCCCCTCCGGACTTCACCTTCTCCTTCTCCATCTTCTACTTCTTCTGATTCACCCTCCAGACTTCACCTTCTCCTTCTCCTTCTTCTGCTTCTTCTGATTCACCCTCCAGACTTCACCTTCTCCTTCTCCTTCGTCTACTTCTTCTGATTCACCCTCCAGACTACACCTTCTCCTTCTCCTTCTTCTACTTCTTCTGATTCACCCTCCAGACTTCACCTTCTCCTTCTCCTTCTTCTCTTTCTTTTGATTCACCCTCCAGACTTCATCTTCTCCTTCTCCTTCTACTACTTCTTCTGATTCACCCTCCAGACTTCACCTTCTCCTTCTCCTTCTTCTACTTCTTCTGATTCACCCTCCAGACTTCATCTTCTCCTTCTCCTTCTTCTGCTTCTTCTGATTCACCCTCCAGACTTCACCTTCTCCTTCTCCTTCTTCTGCTTCTTCTGATTCACCCTCCAGACTTCAACTTCTCCTTCTCCTTCTTCTACTTCTTCTGATTCACCCTCCAGACTTCACCTTCTCCTTCTCCTTCTTCTACTTCTTCTGATTCACCCTCCAGTCTTCACCTTCTCCTTCTCCTTCTTCTGTTTCTTCTGCTTCACCCTCCAGACTTCACCTTCTCCTTCTCCTTCTTCTGCTTCTTCTGCTTCACACTCCAGACTTCACCTTCTCCTTCTCCTTCTTCTGCTTCTTCTGCTGCGCCCTCCAGGCTTCACCTTCTCCTTCTCCTTCTTCTGCTTCTTCTGCTTCACCGTCCTGACTTCACCTTCTCCTTCTCCTTCTTCTACTTCTTCTGCTACACCCCCTGACTTCACCTGCTCCTTCTCCTTCTTCTGCTTCTTCTGATTCACCCTCCTAAATTCACCTTCTCCTTCTCCTTCTTCTGCTTCTTCTGATTCACCCTCCTGACTTCACCTTCTCCTTCTCCTTCTTCTGCTTCTTCTGATTCACCCTCCAGACTTCACCTTCTCCTTCTTCTGCTTCTTCTGATTCACCCTCTAGACTTCACCTTCTCCTTCTCCTTCTTCTGCTTCTTCTGCTTCACCCTCCTGACTTCACCTTCTCCTTCTCCTTCTTCTGCTTCTTCTGATTCACCCTCCAGATTTCACCTTCTCCTTCTTCTGCTTCTTCTGATTCACCCTCCTGACTTCACCTTCTCCTTCTCCTTCTTCTGCTTCTTCTGCTTCACCCTCCAGACTTCACCTTCTCCTTCTCCTTCTTCTGCTTCTTCTGCTTCACCCTCCTGACTTCACCTTCTCCTTCTCCTTCTTCTACTTCTTCTGATTCACCCTCCAGACTTCACCTACTCCTTCTCCTTCTTCTGCTTCTTCTGCTTCACCCTCCAGACTTCACCTTCTCCTTCTCCTTCTTCTGCTTCTTCTGCTTCGCCCTCCAGACTTCACCTTCTCCTTCTCCTTCTTCTGCTTCTTCTGCTTCACTCTCCTGACTTCACCTTCTCCTTCTCCTTCTTCTACTTCTTCTGATTCACCCTCCAGACTTCACCTACTCCTTCTCCTTCTTCTGCTTCTTCTGCTTCACCCTCCAGACTTCACCTTCTCCTTCTCCTTCTTCTGCTTCTTCTGCTTCGCCCTCCAGACTTCACCTTCTCCTTCTCCTTCTTCTGCTTCTTCTGCTTCACCCTCCAGACTTCACCCTCTCCTTCTCCTTCTTCTGCTTCTTCTGCTTCACCCTCCAGACTTCACCTTCTCCTTCTCCTTCTTCTGCTTCTTCTGCTTCACCGTCCTGACTTCACCTTCTCCTTCTCCTTCTTCTACTTCTTCTGCTTCACCCCCCTGACTTCACCTGCTCCTTCTCCTTCTTCTGCTTCTTCTGATTCACCCTCCTAACTTCACCTTCTCCTTCTCCTTCTTCTGCTTCTTCTGATTCACCCTCCAGACTTCACCTTCTCCTTCTCCTTCTTCTACTTCGTCTGATTCACCCTCCAGACTTCACCTTCTCCTTCTCCTTCTTCTACTTCTTCTGATTCACCCTCCAGACTTCACCTTCTCCTTCTCCTTCTTCTGCTTCTTCTGATTCACACTCCAGACTTCACCTTCTCCTTCTCCTTCTTCTACTTCGTCTGATTCACCCTCCAGACTTCACCTTCTCCTTCTCCTTCTTCTACTTCTTCTGATTCACCCTCCAGACTTCACCTTCTCCTTCTCCTTCTTCTACTTCTTCTGATTCACCCTCCAGACTTCACCTTCTCCTTCTCCTTCTTCTACTTCTTCTGATTCACCCTCCAGACTTCACCTTCTCCTTCTCCTTCTTCTGCTTCTTCTGCTTCACCCTCCTGACTTCACCTTCTCCTTCTCCTTCTTCTACTTCTTCTGATTCACCCTCCAGACTTCACCTACTCCTTCTCCTTCTTCTGCTTCTTCTGCTTCACCCTCCAGACTTCACCTTCTCCTTCTCCTTCTTCTGCTTCTTCTGCTTCGCCCTCCAGACTTCACCTTCTCCTTCTCCTTCTTCTGCTTCTTCTGCTTCACTCTCCTGACTTCACCTTCTCCTTCTCCTTCTTCTACTTCTTCTGATTCACCCTCCAGACTTCACCTACTCCTTCTCCTTCTTCTGCTTCTTCTGCTTCACCCTCCAGACTTCACCTTCTCCTTCTCCTTCTTCTGCTTCTTCTGCTTCGCCCTCCAGACTTCACCTTCTCCTTCTCCTTCTTCTGCTTCTTCTGCTTCACCCTCCAGACTTCACCCTCTCCTTCTCCTTCTTCTGCTTCTTCTGCTTCACCCTCCAGACTTCACCTTCTCCTTCTCCTTCTTCTGCTTCTTCTGCTTCACCGTCCTGACTTCACCTTCTCCTTCTCCTTCTTCTACTTCTTCTGCTTCACCCCCCTGACTTCACCTGCTCCTTCTCCTTCTTCTGCTTCTTCTGATTCACCCTCCTAACTTCACCTTCTCCTTCTCCTTCTTCTGCTTCTTCTGATTCACCCTCCAGACTTCACCTTCTCCTTCTCCTTCTTCTACTTCGTCTGATTCACCCTCCAGACTTCACCTTCTCCTTCTCCTTCTTCTACTTCTTCTGATTCACCCTCCAGACTTCACCTTCTCCTTCTCCTTCTTCTGCTTCTTCTGATTCACCCTCCAGACTTCACCTTCTCCTTCTCCTTCTTCTACTTCGTCTGATTCACCCTCCAGACTTCACCTTCTCCTTCTCCTTCTTCTACTTCTTCTGATTCACCCTCCAGACTTCACCTTCTCCTTCTCCTTCTTCTACTTCTTCTGATTCACCCTCCAGACTTCACCTTCTCCTTCTCCTTCTTCTACTTCTTCTGATTCACCCTCCAGACTTCACCTTCTCCTTCTCCTTCTTCTGCTTCTTCTGATTCACCCTCCAGACTTCACCTTCTCCTTCTCCTTATTCTGCTTCTTCTGATTCACCCTCCAGACTTCACCTTCTCCTTCTCCTTCTTCTGCTTCTTCTGATTCACCCTACAGACTTCACCTTCTCCTTCTCCTTCTTCTGCTTCTTCTGATTCACCCTCCAGACTTCACCTTCTCCTTCTCCTTCTTCTACTTCTTCTGATTCACCCTCCAGACTTCACCTTCTCCTTCTCCTTCTTCTGCTTCTTCTGATTCACCCTCCAGACTTCACCTTCTCCTTCTCCTTCGTCTACTTCTTCTGATTCACCCTCCAGACTACACCTTCTCCTTCTCCTTCTTCTACTTCTTCTGATTCACCCTCCAGACTTCACCTTCTCCTTCTCCTTCTTCTCTTTCTTCTGATTCACCCTCCAGACTTCATCTTCTCCTTCTCCTTCTTCTACTTCTTCTGATTCACCCTCCAGACTTCACCTTCTCCTTCTCCTTCTTCTACTTCTTCTGATTCACCCTCCAGACTTCATCTTCTCCTTCTCCTTCTTCTGCTTCTTCTGATTCACCCTCCAGACTTCACCTTCTCCTTCTCCTTCTTCTGCTTCTTCTGATTCACCCTCCAGACTTCAACTTCTCCTTCTCCTTCTTCTACTTCTTCTGATTCACCCTCCAGACTTCACCTTCTCCTTCTCCTTCTTCTACTTCTTCTGATTCACCCTCCAGTCTTCACCTTCTCCTTCTCCTTCTTCTGTTTCTTCTGCTTGACCCTGCAGACTTCACCTTCTCCTTCTCCTTCTTCTGCTTCTTCTGCTTCACACTCCAGACTTCACCTTCTCCTTCTCCTTCTTCTGCTTCTTCTGCTGCGCCCTCCAGGCTTCACCTTCTCCTTCTCCTTCTTCTGCTTCTTCTGCTTCACCGTCCTGACTTCACCTTCTCCTTCTCCTTCTTCTACTTCTTCTGCTACACCCCCCTGACTTCACCTGCTCCTTCTCCTTCTTCTGCTTCTTCTGATTCACCCTCCTAAATTCACCTTCTCCTTCTCCTTCTTCTGCTTCTTCTGATTCACCCTCCTGACTTCACCTTCTCCTTCTCCTTCTTCTGCTTCTTCTGATTCACCCTCCAGACTTCACCTTCTCCTTCTCCTTCTTCTGCTTCTTCTGATTCACCCTCCAGACTTCACCTTCTCCTTCTCCTTCTTCTGCTTCTTCTGCTTCACCCTCCAGACTTCACCTTCTCCTTCTCCTTCTTCTGCTTCTTCTGCTTCACCCTCCTGACTTCACCTTCTCCTTCTCCTTCTTCTACTTCTTCTGATTCACCCTCCAGGCTTCACCTACTCCTTCTCCTTCTTCTGCTTCTTCTGCTTCACCCTCCAGACTTCACCTTCTCCTTCTCCTTCTTCTGCTTCTTCTGCTTCGCCCTCCAGACTTCACCTTCTCCTTCTCCGTCTTCTGCTTCTTCTGCTTCACTCTCCTGACTTCACCTTCTCCTTCTCCTTCTTCTACTTCTTCTGATCCGCCCTCCAGACTTCACCCTCTCCTTCTCCTTCTTCTGCTTCTTCTGCTTCACCCTCCAGACTTCACCTTCTCTTTCTCCTTCTTCTGCTTCTTCTGCTGCGCCCTCCAGACTTCACCTTCTCCTTCTCCTTCTTCTGCTTCTTCT
Source organism: Somniosus microcephalus (assembly GCF_052327205.1). Classification (NCBI taxonomy): domain Eukaryota; kingdom Metazoa; phylum Chordata; class Chondrichthyes; order Squaliformes; family Somniosidae; genus Somniosus; species Somniosus microcephalus. The sequence goes on along the minus strand of NW_028225280.1, from coordinate 803,208 downwards.
GATTCACCCTCCAGACTTCACCTTCTCCTTCTCCTTCTTCTACTTCTTCTGATCCACCCTCCTGACTTCACCTACTCCTTCTCCTTCTTCTGCTTCTTCTGCTTCACCCTCCAGACTTCACCTTCTCCTTCTCCTTCTTCTGCTTCTTCTGCTTCACCCTCCAGACTTCACCTTCTCCTTCTCCTTCTTCTGCTTCTTCTGCTTCGCCCTCCAGACTTCACCTTCTCCTTCTCCTTCTTCTGCTTCTTCTGCTTCACTCTCCTGACTTCACCTTCTCCTTCTCCTTCTTCTACTTCTTCTGATTCACCCTCCAGACTTCACCCTCTCCTTCTCCTTCTTCTGCTTCTTCTGCTTCACCCTCCGGACTTCACCTTCTCCTTCTCCTTCTTCTGCTTCTTCTGCTTCACCGTCCTGACTTCACCTTCTCCTTCTCCTTCTTCTACTTCTTCTGCTTCACCCCCCTGACTTCACCTGCTCCTTCTCCTTCTTCTGCTTCTTCTGATTCACCCTCCTAACTTCACCTTCTCCTTCTCCTTCTTCTGCTTCTTCTGATCCACCCTCCAGACTTCATCTTCTCCTTCTCCTTCTTCTACTTCGTCTGATTCACCCTCCAGACTTCACCTTCTCCTTCTCCTTCTTCTACTTCTTCTGATTCACCCTCCAGTCTTCACCTACTCCTTCTCCTTCTTCTGTTTCTTCTGCTTCACCCTCCAGACTTCACCTTCTCCTTCTCTTTCTTCTGCTTCTTCTGATTCACCCTCCAGACTTCATCTTCTCCTTCTCCTTCTTCTTATTCTTCTGATTCACCCTCCAGACTTCACCTTCTCCTTCTCCTTCTTCTGCTTCTTCTGATTCACCCTCCTGACTTCACCTTCTCCTTCTCCTTCTTCTACTTCTTCTGCTTCACCCTCCAGACTTCACCTTCTCCTTCTCCTTCTTCTACTTCTTCTGATTCACCCTCCAGACTTCACCTTCTCCTTCTCCTTCTTCTACTTCTTCTGATTCACCCTACAGACTTCACCTTCTCCTTCTCCTTCTTCTGCTTCTTCTGATTCACCCTCCAGACTTCACCTTCTCCTTCTCCTTCGTCTACTTCTTCTGATTCACCCTCCAGACTACACCTTCTCCTTCTCCTTCTTCTACTTCTTCTGATTCACCCTCCAGACTTCACCTTCTCCTTCTCCTTCTTCTCTTTCTTCTGATTCACCCTCCAGACTTCACCTTCTCCTTCTCCTTATTCTGCTTCTTCTGATTCACCCTCCAGACTTCACCTTCTCCTTCTCCTTCTTCTGCTTCTTCTGATTCACCCTCCAGACTTCACCTTCTCCTTCTCCTTCTTCTGCTTCTTCTGATTCACCCTCCAGACTTCACCTTCTCCTTCTCCTTCTTCTACTTCTTCTGATTCACCCTCCAGACTTCACCTTCTCCTTCTCCTTCTTCTGCTTCTTCTGATTCACCCTCCAGACTTCACCTTCTCCTTCTCCTTCGTCTACTTCTTCTGATTCACCCTCCAGACTACACCTTCTCCTTCTCCTTCTTCTACTTCTTCTGATTCACCCTCCAGACTTCACCTTCTCCTTCTCCTTCTTCTGTTTCTTCTGATTCACCCTCCAGACTTCATCTTCTCATTCTCCTTCTTCTACTTCTTCTGATTCACCCTCCAGACTTCACCTTCTCCTTCTCCTTCTTCTACTTCTTCTGATTCACCCTCCAGACTTCATCTTCTCCTTCTCCTTCTTCTGCTTCTTCTGATTCACCCTCCAGACTTCACCTTCTCCTTCTGCTTCTTCTGCTTCTTCTGATTCACCCTCCAGACTTCAACTTCTCCTTCTCCTTCTTCTACTTCTTCTGATTCACCCTCCAGACTTCACCTTCTCCTTCTCCTTCTTCTACTTCTTCTGATTCACCCTCCAGTCTTCACCTTCTCCTTCTCCTTCTTCTGTTTCTTCTGCTTCACCCTCCAGACTTCACCTTCTCCTTCTCTTTCTTCTGCTTCTTCTGATTCACCCTCCAGACTTCACCTTCTCCTTCTCCTTCTTCTGATTCTTCTGATTCACCCTCCAGACTTCACCTTCTCCTTCTCCTTCTTCTGCTTCTTCTGATTCACCCTCCTGACTTCACCTTCTCCTTCTCCTTCTTCAACTTCTTCTGATTCACCCTCCTGACTTCACCTTCTCCTTCTCCTTCTTCTACTTCTTCTGCTTCACCCTCCAGACTTAGCTTCTCCTTCTCCTTCTTCTACTTCTTCTGATTCACCCTCCAGACTTCACCTTCTCCTTCTCCTTCTTCTGCTTCTTCTGATTCACCCTCCAGACTTCACCTTCTCCTTCTCCTTATTCTGCTTCTTCTGTTTCACCCTCCAGACTTCACCTTCTCCTTCTCCTTCTTCTGCTTCTTCTGATTCACCCTCCAGACTTCACCTTCTCCTTCTCCTTCTTCTGCTTCTTCTGATTCACCCTCCAGACTTCACCTTCTCCTTCTCCTTCTTCTACTTCTTCTGATTCACCCTCCAGACTTCACCTTCTCCTTCTCCTTCTTCTGCTTCTTCTGATTCACCCTCCAGACTTCACCTTCTCCTTCTCCTTCGTCTACTTCTTCTGATTCACCCTCCAGACTACACCTTCTCCTTCTCCTTCTTCTACTTCTTCTGATTCACCCTCCAGACTTCACCTTCTCCTTCTCCTTCTTCTACTTCTTCTGATTCACCCTCCAGACTTCATCTTCTCCTTCTCCTTCTTCTCCTTCTTCTGTGTCACCCTCCAGACTTCACCTTCTCCTTCTCCTTCTTCTGCTTCTTCTGATTCACCCTCCAGACTTCACCTTCTCCTTCTCCTTCTTCTACTTCTTCTGATTCGCCCTCGAGACTTCACCTTCTCCTTCTCCTTCTTCTACTTCTTCTGATTCACCCTCCAGTCTTCACCTTCTCCTTCTCCTTCTTCTGTTTCTTCTGCTTCACCCTCCAGACTTCACCTTCTCCTTCTCTTTCTTCTGCTTCTTCTGATTCACCCTCCAGACCTCACCTTCTCCTTCTCCTTCTTCTACTTCTTCTGATTCACCCTCCTGACTTCACCTTCTCCTTCTCCTTCATCTACTTCTTCTGCTTCACCCTCCAGACTTCACCTTCTCCTTCTCCTTCTTCTGCTTCTTCTGATTCACCCTCCAGACTTTACCTTCTCCTTCTCCTTATTCTGCTTCTTCTGATTCACCCTCCAGACTTCACCTTCTCCTTCTCCTTCTTCTGCTTCTTCTGATTCACCCTCCAGACTTCACCTTCTCCTTCTCCTTCTTCTGATTCACCCTCCAGACTTCACCTTCTCCTTCTCCTTCTTCTACTTCTTCTGATTCACCCTCCAGACTTCACCTTCTCCTTCTCCTTCTTCTGCTTCTTCTGATTCACCCTCCAGACTTCACCTTCTCCTTCTCCTTCGTCTACTTCTTCTGATTCACCCTCCAGACAACACCTTCTCCTTCTCCTTCTTCTACTTCTTCTGATTCACCCTCCAGACTTCACCTTCTCCTTCTCCTTCTTCTCTTTCTTCTGATTCACCCTCCAGACTTCATCTTCTCCTTCTCCTTCTTCTACTTCTTCTGATTCACCCTCCAGACTTCACCTTCTCCTTCTCCTTCTTCTACTTCTTCTGATTCACCCTCCAGACTTCATCTTCTCCTTCTCCTTCTTCTGCTTCTTCTGATTCACCCTCCAGACTTCACCTTCTCCTTCTCCTTCTTCTGCTTCTTCTGATTCACCCTCCAGACTTCAACTTCTCCTTCTCCTTCTTCTACTTCTTCTGATTCACCCTCCAGACTTCACTTTCTCCTTCTCCTTCTTCTACTTCTTCTGATTCACCCTCCAGTCTTCACCTTCTCCTTCTCCTTCTTCTGTTTCTTCTGCTTCACCCTCCAGACTTCACCTTCTCCTTCTCCTTCTTCTGCTTCTTCTGCTGCGCCCTCCAGGCTTCACCTTCTCCTTCTCCTTCTTCTGCTTCTTCTGCTTCACCGTCCTGACTTCACCTTCTCCTTCTCCTTCTTCTACTTCTTCTGCTACACCCCCCTGACTTCACCTTCTCCTTCTCCTTCTTCTGCTTCTTCTGATTCACCCTCCTAAATTCACCTTCTCCTTCTCCTTCTTCTGCTTCTTCTGATTCACCCTCCAGACTTTACCTTCTCCTTCTCCTTCTTCTGCTTCTTCTGATTCACCCTCCAGACTTCACCTTCTCCTTCTCCTTCTTCTGCTTCTTCTGCTTCACCCTCCAGACTTCACCTTCTCCTTCTCCTTCTTCTGCTTCTTCTGCTTCACCCTCCTGACTTCACCTTCTCGTTCTCCTTCTTCTACTTCTTCTGATTCACCCTCCAGACTTCACCTACTCCTTCTCCTTCTTCTGCTTCTTCTGCTTCACCCTCCAGACTTCACCTTCTCCTTCTCCTTCTTCTGCTTCTTCTGCTTCGCCCTCCAGACTTCACCTTCTCCTTCTCCTTCTTCTGCTTCTTCTGCTTCACTCTCCTGACTTCACCTTCTCCTTCTCCTTCTTCTACTTCTTCTGATTCACCCTCCAGACTTCACCTACTCCTTCTCCTTCTTCTGCTTCTTCTGCTTCACCCTCCAGACTTCACCTTCTCCTTCTCCTTCTTCTGCTTCTTCTGCTTCGCCCTCCAGACTTCACCTTCTCCTTCTCCTTCTTCTGCTTCTTCTGCTTCACTCTCCTGACTTCACCTTCTCCTTCTCCTTCTTCTACTTCTTCTGATTCACCCTCCAGACTTCACCCTCTCCTTCTCCTTCTTCTGCTTCTTCTGCTTCACCCTCCAGACTTCACCTTCTCCTTCTCCTTCTTCTGCTTCTTCTGCTTCACCGTCCTGACTTCACCTTCTCCTTCTCCTTCTTCTACTTCTTCTGCTTCACCCCCCTGACTTCACCTGCTCCTTCTCCTTCTTCTGCTTCTTCTGATTCACCCTCCTAACTTCACCTTCTCCTTCTCCTTCTTCTGCTTCTTCTGATTCACCCTCCAGACTTCACCTTCTCCTTCTCCTTCTTCTACTTCGTCTGATTCACACTCCAGACTTCACCTTCTCCTTCTCCTTCTTCTACTTCTTCTGATTCACCCTCCAGTCTTCACCTACTCCTTCTCCTTCTTCTGTTTCTTCTGCTTCACCCTCCAGACTTCACCTTCTCCTTCTCTTTCTTCTGCTTCTTCTGATTCACCCTCCAGACTTCATCTTCTCCTTCTCCTTCTTCTGATTCTTCTGATTCACCCTCCAGACTTCACCTTCTCCTTCTCCTTCTTCTGCTTCTTCTGATTCACCCTCCTGACTTCACCTTCTCCTTCTCCTTCTTCTACTTCTTCTGCTTCACCCTCCAGACTTCACCTTCTCCTTCTCCTTCTTCTACTTCTTCTGATTCACTCTCCAGACTTCACCTTCTCCTTCTCCTTCTTCTGCTTCTTCTGATTCACCCTCCAGACTTCACCTTCTCCTTCTCCTTATTCTGCTTCTTCTGATTCACCCTCCAGACTTCACCTTCTCCTTCTCCTTCTTCTGCTTCTTCTGATTCACCCTCCAGACTTCACCTTTTCCTTCTCCTTCTGCTTCTTCTGATTCACCCTCCAGACTTCACCTTCTCCTTCTCCTTCTTCTGCTTCTTCTGATTCACCCTCCAGACTTCACCTTCTCCTTCTCCTTCTTCTACTTCTTCTGATTCACCCTCCAGACTTCACCTTCTCCTTCTCTTTCTTCTGCTTCTTCTGATTCACCCTCCAGACTTCACCTTCTCCTTCTCCTTCTTCTACTTCTTCTGATTCACCCTCCAGACTTCACCTTCTCCTTCTCCTTCTTCTGCTTCTTCTGATTCACCCTCCAAACTTCACCTTCTCCTTCTCCTTCGTCTACTTCTTCTGATTCACCCTCCAGACTACACCTTCTCCTTCTCCTTCTTCTACTTCTTCTGATTCACCCTCCAGACTTCACCTTCTCCTTCTCCTTCTTCTCTTTCTTCTGATTCACCCTCCAGACTTCATCTTCTCCTTCTCCTTCTTCTACTTGTTCTGATTCACCCTCCAGACTTCACCTTCTCCTTCTCCTTCTTCCAGTTCTTCTGATTCACCCCCCAGACTTCATCTTCTCCTTCTCCTTCTTCTGCTTCTTCTGATTCACCCTCCAGACTTCACCTTCTCCTTCTCCTTCTTCTGCTTCTTATGATTCACCCTCCAGACTTCAACTTCTCCTTCTCCTTCTTCTACTTCTTCTGATTCACCCTCCAGACGTCACCTTCTCCTTCTCCTTCTTCTACTTCTTCTGATTCACCCTCCAGTCTTCACCTTCTCCTTCTCCTTCTTCTGTTTCTTCTGCTTCACCCTCCAGACTTCACCTTCTCCTTCTCCTTCTTCTGCTTCTTCTGCTTCACACTCCAGACTTCACCTTCTCCTTCTCCTTCTTCTGCTTCTTCTGCTGCGCCCTCCAGGCTTCACCTTCTCCTTCTCCTTCTTCTGCTTCTTCTGCTTCACCGTCCTGACTTCACCTTCTCCTTCTCCTTCTTCTACTTCTTCTGCTACACCCCCCTGACTTCACCTGCTCCTTCTCCTTCTTCTGCTTCTTCTGATTCACCCTCCTAAATTCACCTTCTCCTTCTCCTTCTTATGCTTCTTCTGATTCACCCTCCTGACTTCACCTTCTCCTTCTCCTTCTTCTGCTTCTTCTGATTCACCCTCAAGACTTCACCTTCTCCTTCTCCTTCTTCTGCTTCTTCTGATTCACCCTCCAGACTTCACCTTCTCCTTCTCCTTCTTCTGCTTCTTCTGCTTCACCCTCCAGACTTCACCTTCTCCTTCTCCTTCTTCTGCTTCTTCTGCTTCACCCTCCTGACTTCACCTTCTCCTTCTCCTTCTTCGACTTCTTCTGATTCACCCTCCAGACTTCACCTACTCCTTCTCCTTCTTCTGCTTCTTCTGCTTCACCCTCCAGACTTCACCTTCTCCTTCTCCTTCTTCTGCTTCTTCTGCTTCGCCCTCCAGACTTCACCTTCTCCTTCTCCTTCTTCTGCTTCTTCTGCTTCACTCTCCTGACTTCACCTTCTCCTTCTCCTTCTTCGACTTCTTCTGATTCACCCTCCAGACTTCACCCTCTCCTTCTCCTTCTTCTGCTTCTTCTGCTTCACCCTCCAGACTTCACCTTCTCTTTCTCCTTCTTCTGCTTCTTCTGCTGTGCCCTCCAGACTTCACCTTCTCCTTCTCCTTCTTCTGCTTCTTCTGATTCACCCTCCAGACTTCACCTTCTCCTTCTCCTTCTTCTACTTCTTCTGATCCACCCTCCTGACTTCACCTTCTCCTTCTCCTTCTTCTGCTTCTTCTGCTTCACCCTCCAGACTTCACCTTCTCCTTCTCCTTCTTCTGCTTCTTCTGCTTCACCCACCAGACTTCACCTTCTCCTTCTCCTTCTTCTGCTTCTTCTGCTTCACCCTCCTGACTTCACCTACTCCTTCTCCTTCTTCTGCTTCTTCTGCTTCACCCTCCAGACTTCACCTACTCCTTCTACTTCTTCTGCTTCTTCTGCTTCGCCCTCCAGACTTCACCTTCTCCTTCTCCTTCTTCTGCTTCTTCTGCTTCACTCTCCTGACTTCACCTTCTCCTTCTCCTTCTTCTACTTCTTCTGATTCACCCTCCAGACTTCACCCTCTCCTTCTCCTTCTTCTGCTTCTTCTGCTTCACCCTCCAGACTTCACCTTCTCTTTCTCCTTCTTCTGCTTCTTCTGCTGCGCCCTCCAGACTTCACCTTCTCCTTCTCCTTCTTCTGCTTCTTCTGATTCACCCTCCAGACTTCACCTTCTCCTTCTCCTTCTTCTACTTCTTCTGATCCACCCTCCTGACTTCACCTTCTCCTTCTCCTTCTTCTGCTTCTTCTGCTTCACCCTCCAGACTTCACCTTCTCCTTCTCCTTCTTCTGCTTCTTCTGCTTCACCCTCCTGACTTCACCTTATCCTTCTCCTTCTTCTACTTCTTCTGATTCACCCTCCAGACTTCACCTACTCCTTCTCCTTCTTCTGCTTCTTCTGCTTCACCCTCCAGACTTCACCTTCTCCTTCTCCTTCTTCTGCTTCTTCTGCTTCGCCCTCCAGACTTCACCTTCTCCTTCTCCTTCTTCTGCTTCTTCTGCTTCACTCTCCTGACTTCTCCTTCTCCTTCTCCTTCTTCTACTTCTTCTGATTCACCCTCCAGACTTTACCCTCTCCTTCTCCTTCTTCTGCTTCTTCTGCTTCACCCTCCAGACTTCACCTTCTCCTTCTCCTTCTTCTGCTTCTTCTGCTTCACCGTCCTGACTTCACCTTCTCCTTCTCCTTCTTCGACTTCTTCTGCTTCACCCCCCTGACTTCACCTGCTCCTTCTCCTTCTTCTGCTTCTTCTGATTCACCCTCCTAACTTCACCTTCTCCTTCTCCTTCTTCTGCTTCTTCTGATTCACCCTCCAGACTTCACCTTCTCCTTCTCCTTCTTCTACTTCGTCTGATTCACCCTCCAGACTTCACCTTCTCCTTCTCCTTCGTCTCCTTCTTCTGATTCACCCTCCAGACTACACCTTCTGCTTCTCCTTCTTCTACTTCTTCTGATTCACCCTCCAGACTTCACCTTCTCCTTCTCCTTCTTCTCTTTCTTCTGATTCACCCTCCAGACTTCATCTTCTCCTTCTCCTTCTTCTACTTCTTCTGATTCACCCTCCAGACTTCACCTTCTCCTTCTCCTTCTTCGACTTCTTCTGATTCACCCTCCAGACTTCATCTTCTCCTTCTCCTTCTTCTGCTTCTTCTGATTCACCCTCCAGACTTCACCTTCTCCTTCTCCTTCTTCTCTTTCTTCTGATTCACCCTCCAGACTTCATCTTCTCCTTCTCCTTCTTCTACTTCTTCTGATTCACCCTCCAGACTTCACCTTCTCCTTCTCCTTCTTCGACTTCTTCTGATTCACCCTCCAGTCTTCACCTTCTCCTTCTCCTTCTTCTGTTTCTTCTGCTTCACCCTCCAGACTTCACCTTCTCCTTCTCCTTCTTCTGCTTCTTCTGCTTCACACTCCAGACTTCACCTTCTCTTTCTCCTTCTTCTGCTTCTTCTGCTGCGCCCTCCAGGCTTGACCTTCTCCTTCTCCTTCTTCTGCTTCTTCTGCTTCACCGTCCTGACTTCACCTTCTCCTTCTCCTTCTTCTACTTCTTCTGCTACACCCCCCTGACTTCACCTGCTCCTTCTCCTTCTTCTGCTTCTTCTGATTCACCCTCCTAAATTCACCTTCTCCTTCTCCTTCTTCTGCTTCTTCTGATTCACCCTCCTGACTTCACCTTCTCCTTCTCCTTCTTCTGCTTCTTCTGATTCACCCTCCAGACTTCACCTTCTCCTTCTCCTTCTTCTGCTTCTTCTGATTCACCCTCCAGACTTCACCTTCTCCTTCTCCTTCTTCTGCTTCTTCTGCTTCACCCTCCAGACTTCACCTTCTCCTTCTCCTTCTTCTGCTTCTTCTGCTTCACCCTCCTGACTTCACCTTCTCCTTCTCCTTCTTCTACTTCTTCTGATTCACCCTCCAGACTTCACCCTCTCCTTCTCCTTCTTCTGCTTCTTCTGCTTCACCCTCCAGACATCACCTTCTCTTTCTCCTTCTTCTGCTTCTTCTCTGCGCCCTCCAGACTTCACCTTCTCCTTCTCCTTCTTCTGCTTCTTCTGATTCACCCTCCAGACTTCACCTTCTCCTTCTCCTTCTTCTACTTCTTCTGATCCACCCTCCTGACTTCACCTTCTCCTTCTCCTTCTTCTGCTTCTTCTGCTTCACCCTCCAGACTTCACCTTCTCCTTCTCCTTCTTCTGCTTCTTCTGCTTCACCCACCAGACTTCACCTTCTCCTTCTCCTTCTTCTGCTTCTTCTGCTTCACCCTCCTGACTTCACCTTATCCTTCTCCTTCTTCTACTTCTTCTGATTCACCCTCCAGACTTCACCTACTCCTTCTCCTTCTTCTGCTTCTTCTGCTTCACCCTCCAGACTTCACCTTCTCCTTCTCCTTCTTCTGCTTCTTCTGCTTCGCCCTCCAGACTTCACCTTCTCCTTCTCCTTCTTCTGCTTCTTCTGCTTCACTCTCCTGACTTCACCTTCTCCTTCTCCTTCTTCTACTTCTTCTGATTCACCCTCCAGACTTCACCCTCTCCTTCTCCTTCTTCTGCTTCTTCTGCTTCACCCTCCAGACTTCACCTTCTCCTTCTCCTTCTTCTGCTTCTTCTGCTTCACCGTCCTGACTTCACCTTCTCCTTCTCCTTCTTCTACTTCTTCTGCTTCACCCCCCTGACTTCACCTGCTCCTTCTCCTTCTTCTGCTTCTTCTGATTCACCCTCCTAACTTCACCTTCTCCTTCTCCTTCTTCTGTTTCTTCTGCTTCACCCTCCAGACTTCACCTTCTCCTTCTCTTTCTTCTGCTTCTTCTGATTCACCCTCCAGACTTCATCTTCTCCTACTCCTTCTTCTGATTCTTCTGATTCACCCTCCAGACTTCACCTTCTCCTTCTCCTTCTTCTGCTTCTTCTGATTCACCCTCCTGACTTCACCTTCTCCTTCTCCTTCTTCTACTTCTTCTGCTTCACCCTCCAGACTTCACCTTCTCCTTCTCCTTCTTCTACTTCTTCTGATTCACCCTCCAGACTTCACCTTCTCCTTCTCCTTCTTCTGCTTCTTCTGATTCACCCTCCAGACTTCACCTTCTCCTTCTCCTTATTCTGCTTCTTCTGATTCACCCTCCAGACTTCACCTTCTCCTTCTCCTTTTTCTGCTTCTTCTGATTCACCCTCCAGACTTCACCTTTTCCTTCTCCTTCTTCTGCTTCTTCTGATTCACCCTCCAGACTTCACCTTCTCCTTCTCCTTCTTCTGCTTCTTCTGATTCACCCTCCAGACTTCACCTTCTCCTTCTCCTTCTTCTACTTCTTCTGATTCACCCTCCAGACTTCACCTTCTCCTTGTCTTTCTTCTGCTTCTTCTGATTCACCCTCCAGACTTCACCTTCTCCTTCTCCTTCTTCTACTTCTTCTGATTCACCCTCCAGACTTCACCTTCTCCTTCTCCTTCTTCTGCTTCTTCTGATTCACCCTCCAGACTTCACCTTCTCCTTCTCCTTCGTCTACTTCTTCTGATTCATCCTCCAGACTACACCTTCTCCTTCTCCTTCTTCTACTTCTTCTGATTCACCCTCCAGACTTCACCTTCTCCTTCTCCTTCTTCTCTTTCTTCTGATTCACCCTCCAGACTTCATCTTCTCCTTCTCCTTCTTCTACTTGTTCTGATTCACCCTCCAGACTTCACCTTCTCCTTCTCCTTCTTCTACTTCTTCTGATTCACCCTCCAGACTTCATCTTCTCCTTCTCCTTCTTCTGCTTCTTCTGATTCACCCTCCAGACTTCACCTTCTCCTTCTCCTTCTTCTGCTTCTTCTGATTCACCCTCCAGACTTCAACTTCTCCTTCTCCTTCTTCTACTTCTTCTGATTCACCTTCCAGACTTCACCTTCTCATTCTCCTTCTTCTACTTCTTCTGATTCACCCTCCAGTCTTCACCTTCTCCTTCTCCTTCTTCTGTTTCTTCTGCTTCACCCTCCAGACTTCACCTTCTCCTTCTCCTTCTTCTGCTTCTTCTGCTTCACACTCGAGACTTCACCTTCTCCTTCTCCTTCTTCTGCTTCTTCTGCTGCGCCCTCCAGGCTTCACCTTCTCCTTCTCCTTCTTCTGCTTCTTCTGCTTCACCGTCCTGACTTCACCTTCTCCTTCTCCTTCTTCTACTTCTTCTGCTACACCCCCCTGACTTCACCTGCTCCTTCTCCTTCTTCTGCTTCTTCTGATTCACCCTCCTAAATTCACCTTCTCCTTCTCCTTCTTCTGCTTCTTCTGATTCACCCTCCTGACTTCACCTTCTCCTTCTCCTTCTTCTGCTTCTTCTGATTCACCCTCCAGACTTCACCTTCTCCTTCTCCTTCTTCTGCTTCTTCTGATTCACCCTCCAGACTTCACCTTCTCCTTCTCCTTCTTCTGCTTCTTCTGCTTCACCCTCCAGACTTCACCTTCTCCTTCTCCTTCTTCTGCTTCTTCTGCTTCACCCTCCTGACTTCACCTTCTCCTTCTCCTTCTTCGACTTCTTCTGATTCACCCTCCAGACTTCACCTACTCCTTCTCCTTCTTCTGCTTCTTCTGCTTCACCCTCCAGACTTCACCTTCTCCTTCTCCTTCTGCTTCTTCTGCTTCGCCCTCCAGACTTCACCTTCTCCTTCTCCTTCTTCTGCTTCTTCTGCTTCACTCTCCTGACTTCACCTTCTCCTTCTCCTTCTTCTACTTCTTCTGATTCACCCTCCAGACTTCACCTTCTCTTTCTCCTTCTTCTACTTCTTCTGATCCACCCTCCTGACTTCACCTTCTCCTTCTCCTTCTTCTGCTTCTTCTGATTCACCCTCCAGACTTCACCTTCTCCTTCTCCTTCTTCTGCTTCTTCTGCTTCACCCACCAGACTTCACCTTCTCCTTCTCCTTCTTCTGCTTCTTCTGCTTCACCCTCCTGACTTCACCGACTCCTTCTCCTTCTTCTGCTTCTTCTGCTTCACCCTCCAGACTTCACCTACTCCTTCTACTTCTTCTGCTTCTTCTGCTTCGCCCTCCAGACTTCAGCTTCTCCTTCTCCTTCTTCTGCTTCTTCTGCTTCACTCTCCTGACTTCACCTTCTCCTTCTCCTTCTTCTACTTCTTCTGATTCACCCTCCAGACTTCACCCTCTCCTTCTCCTTCTTCTGCTTCTTCTGCTTCACCCTCCAGACTTCACCTTCTCTTTCTCCTTCTTCTGCTTCTTCTGCTGCGCCCTCCAGACTTCACCTTCTCCTTCTCCTTCTTCTGCTTCTTCTGATTCACCCTCCAGACTTCACCTTCTCCTTCTCCTTCTTCTACTCCTTCCGATCCACCCTCCTGACTTCACCTTCTCCTTCTCCTTCTTCTGCTTCTTCTGCTTCACCCTCCAGACTTCACCTTCTCCTTCTCCTTCTTCTGCTTCTTCTGCTTCACCCACCAGACTTCACCTTCTCCTTCTCCTTCTTCTGCTTCTTCTGCTTCACCCTCCTGACTTCACCTTATCCTTCTCCTTCTTCTACTTCTTCTGATTCACCCTCCAGACTTCACCTACTCCTTCTCCTTCTTCTGCTTCTTCTGCTTCACCCTCCAGACTTCACCTTCTCCTTCTCCTTCTTCTGCTTCTTCTGCTTCGCCCTCCAGACTTCACCTTCTCCTTCTCCTTCTTCTGCTTCTTCTGCTTCACTCTCCTGACTTCACCTTCTCCTTCTCCTTCTTCTACTTCTTCTGATTCACACTCCAGACTTCACCCTCTCCTTCTCCTTCTTCTGCTTCTTCTGCTTCACCCTCCAGACTTCACCTTCTCCTTCTCCTTCTTCTGCTTCTTCTGCTTCACCGTCCTGACTTCACCTTCTCCTTCTCCTTCTTCTACTTCTTCTGCTTCACCCCCCTGACTTCACCTGCTCCTTCTCCTTCTTCTGCTTCTTCTGATTCACCCTCCTAACTTCACCTTCTCCTTCTCCTTCTTCTGCTTCTTCTGATTCACCCTCCAGACTTCACCTTTTCCTTCTCCTTCTTCTACTTCGTCTGATTCACCCTCCAGACTTCACCTTCTCCTTCTCCTTCTTCTACTTCTTCTCATTCACCCTCCAGTCTTCACCTACTCCTTCTCCTTCTTCTGTTTCTTCTGCTTCACCCTCCAGACTTCACCTTCTCCTTCTCTTTCTTCTGCTTCTTCTGATTCACCCTCCAGACTTCATCTTCTCCTTCTCCTTCTTCTGATTCTTCTGATTCACCCTCCAGACTTCACCTTCTCCTTCTCCTTCTTCTGCTTCTTCTGATTCAGCCTCCTGACTTCACCTTCTCCTTCTCCTTCTTCTACTTCTTCTGCTTCACCCTCCAGACTTCACCTTCTCCTTCTCCTTCTTCTACTTCTTCTGATTCACCCTCCAGACTTCACCCTCTCCTTCTCCTTCTTCTGCTTCTTCTGCTTCACCCTCCAGACTTCACCTTCTCTTTCTCCTTCTTCTGCTTCTTCTGCTGCGCCCTCCAGACTTCACCTTCTCCTTCTCCTTCTTCTGCTTCTTCTGATTCACCCTCCAGACTTCACCTTCTCCTTCTCCTTCTTCTACTTCTTCTGATCCACCCTCCTGACTTCACCTTCTCCTTCTCCTTCTTCTGCTTCTTCTGCTTCACCCTCCAGACTTCACCTTCTCCTTCTCCTTCTTCTGCTTCTTCTGCTTCACCCACCAGACTTCACCTTCTCCTTCTCCTTCTTCTGCTTCTTCTGCTTCACCCTCCTGACTTCACCTTATCCTTCTCCTTCTTCTACTTCTTCTGATTCACCCTCCAGACTTCACCTACTCCTTCTCCTTCTTCTGCTTCTTCTGCTTCACCCTCCAGACTTCACCTTCTCCTTCTCCTTCTTCTGCTTCTTCTGCTTCGCCCTCCAGACTTCACCTTCTCCTTCTCCTTCTTCTGCTTCTTCTGCTTCACTCTCCTGACTTCACCTTCTCCTTCTCCTTCTTCTACTTCTTCTGATTCACCCTCCAGACTTCACCCTCTCCTTCTCCTTCTTCTGCTTCTTCTGCTTCACCCTCCAGACTTCACCTTCTCCTTCTCCTTCTTCTGCTTCTTCTGCTTCACCGTCCTGACTTCACCTTCTCCTTCTCCTTCTTCTACTTCTTCTGCTTCACCCCCCTGACTTCACCTGCTCCTTCTCCTTCTTCTGCTTCTTCTGATTCACCCTCCTAACTTCACCTTCTCCTTCTCCTTCTTCTGCTTCTTCTGATTCACCCTCCAGATTTCACCTTCTCCTTCTCCTTCTTCTACTTCGTCTGATTCACCCTCCAGACTTCACCTTCTCCTTCTCCTTCTTCTACTTCTTCTGATTCACCCTCCAGTCTTCACCTACTCCTTCTCCTTCTTCTGTTTCTTCTGCTTCACCCTCCAGACTTCACCTTCTCCTTCTCTTTCTTCTGCTTCTTCTGATTCACCCTCCAGACTTCATCTTCTCCTTCTCCTTCTTCTGATTCTTCTGATTCACCCTCCAGACTTCACCTTCTCCTTCTCCTTCTTCTGCTTCTTCTGATTCACCCTCCTGACTTCACCTTCTACTTCTCCTTCTTCTACTTCTTCTGCTTCACCCTCCAGACTTCACCTTCTCCTTCTCCTTCTTCTACTTCTTCTGATTCACCCTCCAGACTTCACCTTCTCCTTCTCCTTCTTCTGCTTCT
Source organism: Somniosus microcephalus (assembly GCF_052327205.1). Lineage (NCBI taxonomy): Eukaryota > Metazoa > Chordata > Chondrichthyes > Squaliformes > Somniosidae > Somniosus > Somniosus microcephalus. The sequence continues at coordinate 787,928 of NW_028225280.1, read as the reverse complement.
TCTGATTCACCCTCCAGACTTCACCTTCTCCTTCTCCTTATTCTGCTTCTTCTGATTCACCCTCCAGACTTCACCTTCTCCTTCTCCTTCTTCTGCTTCTTCTGATTCACCCTCCAGACTTCACCTTTTCCTTCTCCTTCTTCTGCTTCTTCTGATTCACCCTCCAGACTTCACCTTCTCCTTCTCCTTCTTCTGCTTCTTCTGATTCACCCTCCAGACTTCATCTTCTCCTTCTCCTTCTTCTACTTCTTCTGATTCACCCTCCAGACTTCACCTTCTCCTTCTCTTTCTTCTGCTTCTTCTGATTCACCCTCCAGACTTCACCTTCTCCTTCTCCTTCTTCTGCTTCTTCTGCTTCACCCTCCAGACTTCACCTTCTCCTTCTCCTTCTTCTGCTTCTTCTGCTTCACCCTCCTGACTTCACCTTCTCCTTCTCCTTCTTCTACTTCTTCTGATTCACCCTCCTGACTTCACCTTCTCCTTCTCCTTCTTCTACTTCTTCTGCTTCACCCTCCAGACTTCACCTTCTCCTTCTCCTTCTTCTACTTCTTCTGATTCACCCTCCAGACTTCACCTTCTCCTTCTCCTTCTTCTACTTCTTCTGATTCACCCTCCAGACTTCACCTTCTCCTTCTCCTTCTTCTACTTCTTCTGATTCATCCTCCAGACTTCACCTTCTCCTTCTCCTTCTTCTGCTTCTTCTGATTCACCCTCCAGACTTCACCTTCTCCTTCTCCTTATTCTGCTTCTTCTGATTCACCCTCCAGACTTCACCTTCTCCTTCTCCTTCTTCTGCTTCTTCTGATTCACCCTCCAGACTTCACCTTCTCCTTCTCCTTCTTCTGCTTCTTCTGATTCACCCTCCAGACTTCACCTTCTCCTTCTCCTTCTTCTACTTCTTCTGATTCACCCTCCAGACTTCATCTTCTCCTTCTCCTTCTTCTGCTTCTTCTGATTTACCCTCCAGACTTCACCTTCTCCTTCTCCTTCGTCTACTTCTTCTGATTCACCCTCCAGACTACACCTTCTCCTTCTCCTTCTTCTACTTCTTCTGATTCAGCCTCCAGACTTCACCTTCTCCTTCTCCTTCTTCTGTTTCTTCTGATTCACCCTCCAGACTTCACCTTCTCCTTCTCCTTCTTCTACTTCTTCTGATTCACCCTCCAGACTTCACCTTCTCCTTCTCCTTCTTCTACTTCTTCTGATTCACCCTCCAGACTTCATCTTCTCCTTCTCCTTCTTCTGCATCTTCTGATTCACCCTCCAGACTTCACCTTCTCCTTCTCCTTCTTCTGCTTCTTCTGATTCACCCTCCAGACTTCACCTTCTCCTTCTCCTTCTTCTACTTCTTCTGATTCACCCTCCAGACTTCACCTTCTCCTTCTCCTTCTTCTGCTTCTTCTGATTCACCCTCCAGACTTCACCTTCACCTTCTCCTTCTCCTTCTTCTGCTTCTTCTGATTCACCCTCCAGACTTCACCTTCTTCTTCTCCTTATTCTGCTTCTTCTGATTCACCCTCCAGACTTCACCTTCTCCTTCTCGTTATTCTGCTTCTTCTGATTCAACCTCCAGACTTCACCTTCTCCTTCTCCTTCTTCTGCTTCTTCTGATTCACCCTCCAGACTTCACCTTCTCCTTCTCCTTCTTCTGCTTCTTCTGATTCACCCTCCAGACTTCACCTTCTCCTTCTCCTTATTCTGCTTCTTCTGATTCACCCTCCAGACTTCACCTTCTCCTTCTCCTTCTTCTGCTTCTTCTGATTCACCCTCCAGACTTCACCTTTTCCTTCTCCTTCTTCTGCTTCTTCTGATTCACTCTCCAGACTTCACCTTCTCCTTCTCCTTCTTCTGCTTCTTCTGATTCACCCTCCAGACTTCACCTTCTCCTTCTCCTTCTTCTACTTCTTCTGATTCACCCTCCAGACTTCACCTTCTCCTTCTCTTTCTTCTGCTTCTTCTGATTCACCCTCCAGACTTCACCTTCTCCTTCTCCTTCTTCTGCTTCTTCTGCTTCACCCTCCAGACTTCACCTTCTCCTTCTCCTTCTTCTGCTTCTTCTGCTTCACCCTCCTGACTTCACCTTCTCCTTCTCCTTCTTCTACTTCTTCTGATTCACCCTCCTGACTTCACCTTCTCCTTCTCCTTCTTCTACTTCTTCTGCTTCACCCTCCAGACTTCACCTTCTCCTTCTCCTTCTTCTACTTCTTCTGATTCACCCTCCAGACTTCACCTTCTCCTTCTCCTTCTTCTACTTATTCTGATTCACCCTCCAGACTTCACCTTCTCCTTCTCCTTCTTCTACTTCTTCTGATTCATCCTCCAGACTTCACCTTCTCCTTCTCCTTCTTCTGCTTCTTCTGATTCACCCTCCAGACTTCACCTTCTCCTTCTCCTTATTCTGCTTCTTCTGATTCACCCTCCAGACTTCACCATCTCCTTCTCCTTCTTCTGCTTCTTCTGATTCACCCTCCAGACTTCACCTTCTCCTTCTCCTTCTTCTGCTTCTTCTGATTCACCCTCCAGACTTCACCTTCTCCTTCTCCTTCTTCTACTTCTTCTGATTCACCCTCCAGACTTCATCTTCTCCTTCTCCTTCTTCTGCTTCTTCTGATTCACCCTCCAGACTTCACCTTCTCCTTCTCCTTCGTCTACTTCTTCTGATTCACCCTCCAGACTACACCTTCTCCTTCTCCTTCTTCTACCTCTTCTGATTCACCCTCCAGACTTCACCTTCTCCTTCTCCTTCTTCTGTTTCTTCTGATTCACCCTCCAGACTTCACCTTCTCCTTCTCCTTCTTCTGCTTCTTCTGATTCACCCTCCAGACTTCACCTTCTCCTTCTCCTTCTTCTACTTCTTCTGATCCACCCTCCTGACTTCACCTTCTCCTTCTCCTTCTTCTGCTTCTTCTGCTTCACCCTCCAGACTTCACCTTCTCCTTCTCCTTCTTCTGCTTCTTCTGCTTCACCCACCAGACTTCACCTTCTCCTTCTCCTTCTTCTGCTTCTTCTGCTTCACCCTCCTGACTTCACCTTCTCCTTCTCCTTCTTCTACCTCTTCTGATTCACCCTCCAGACTTCACCTTCTCCTTCTCCTTCTTCTGCTTCTTCTGATTCACCCTCCAGACTTCACCTTCTCCTTCTCCTTATTCTGCTTCTTCTGATTCATCCTCCAGACTTCACCTTCTCCTTCTCGTTATTCTGCTTCTTCTGATTCAACCTCCAGACTTCACCTTCTCCTTCTCCTTCTTCTGCTTCTTCTGATTCACCCTCCAGACTGCACCTTCTCCTTCTCCTTCTTCTACTTCTTCTGATCCACCCTCCTGACTTCACCTTCTCCTTCTCCTTCTTCTGCTTCTTCTGATTCACCCTCCTGGCTTCACCTTCTCCTTCTCCTTCTTCTACTTCTTCTGATTCACCCTCCTGACTTCACCTTCTCCTTCTCCTTCTTCTCCTTCTTCTGCTTCACCCTCCAGACTTCACCTTCTCCTTCTCCTTCTTCTACCTCTTCTGATTCACCCTCCAGACTTCACCTTCTCCTTCTCCTTCTTCTGCTTCTTCTGATTCACCCTCCAGACTTCACCTTCTCCTTCTCCTTATTCTGCTTCTTCTGATTCACCCTCCAGACTTCACCTTCTCCTTCTCGTTATTCTGCTTCTTCTGATTCAACCTCCAGACTTCACCTTCTCCTTCTCCTTCTTCTGCTTCTTCTGATTCACCCTCCAGACTTCACCTTCTCCTTCTCCTTCTTCTGTTTCTTCTGATTCGCCCTCCAGTCTTCACCTTCTCCTTCTCCTTCTTCTGCTTCTTCTGATTCACCCTCCTGACTTCACCTTCTCCTTCTCCTTCTTCTACTTCTTCTGATTCACCCTCCTGACTTCACCTTCTCCTTCTCCTTCTTCTACTTCTTCTGATTCACCCTCCAGACTTCACCTTCTCCTTCTCCTTCTTCTTCTTCTTCTGATTCACCCTCCAGACTTCACCTTCTCATTCTCCTTCTTCTGCTTCTTCTGCTGCGCCCTCCAGACTTCACCTTCTCCTTCTCCTTCTTCTGCTTCTTCTGCTTCACACTCCAGACTTCACCTTCTCCTTCTCCTTCTTCTGCTTCTTCTGCTGCGCCCTCCAGGCTTCACCTTCTCCTTCTCCTTCTTCTGCTTCTTCTGCTTCACCGTCCTGACTTCACCTTCTCCTTCTCCTTCTTCTACTTCTTCTGCTACACCCCCCTGACTTCACCTTCTCCTTCTCCTTCTTCTGCTTCTTCTGATTCACTCTCCTAAATTCACCTTCTCCTTCTCCTTCTTCTGCTTCATCTGATTCACCCTCCTGACTTCACCTTCTCCTTCTCCTTCTTCTGCTTCTTCAGATTCACCCTCCAGACTTCACCTTCTCCTTCTCCTTCTTCTGCTTCTTCTGATTCTCCCTCCAGACTTCACCTTCTCCTTCTCCTTCTTCTGCTTCTTCTGCTTCACCCTCCAGACTTCACCTTCTCCTTCTCCTTCTTCTGCTTCTTCTGCTTCACCCTCCTGACTTCACCTTCTCCTTCTCCTTCTTCTACTTCTTCTGATTCACCCTCCAGACTTCACCTACTCCTTCTCCTTCTTCTGCTTCTTCTGCTTCACCCTCCAGACTTCACCTTCTCCTTCTCCTTCTTCTGCTTCTTCTGCTTCGCCCTCCAGACTTCACCTTCTCCTTCTCCTTCTTCTGCGTCTTCTGCTTCACTCTCCTGACTTCACCTTCTCCTTCTCCTTCTTCTACTTCTTCTGATTCACCCTCCAGACTTCACCCTCTCCTTCTCCTTCTTCTGCTTCTTCTGCTTCACCCTCCAGACTTCACCTTCTCTTTCTCCTTCTTCTGCTTCTTCTGCTGCGCCCTCCAGACTTCACCTTCTCCTTCTCCTTCTTCTGCTTCTTCTGATTCACCCTCCAGACTTCACCTTCTCCTTCTCCTTCTTCTACTTCTTCTGATCCACCCTCCTGACTTCACCTTCTCCTTCTCCTTCTTCTGCTTCTTCTGCTTCACCCTCCAGACTTCACCTTCTCCTTCTCCTTCTTCTGCTTCTTCTGCTTCACCCACCAGACTTCACCTTCTCCTTCTCCTTCTTCTGCTTCTTCTGCTTCACCCTCCTGACTTCACCTTCTCCTTCTCCTTCTTCTACCTCTTCTGATTCACCCTCCAGACTTCACCTTCTCCTTCTCCTTCTTCTGCTTCTTCTGATTCACCCTCCAGACTTCACCTTCTCCTTCTCCTTATTCTGCTTCTTCTGATTCACCCTCCAGACTTCACCTTCTCCTTCTCGTTATTCTGCTTCTTCTGATTCAACCTCCAGACTTCACCTTCTCCTTCTCCTTCTTCTGCTTCTTCTGATTCACCCTCCTGACTTCACCTTCTCCTTCTCCTTCTTCTCCTTCTTCTGCTTCACCCTCCAGACTTCACCTTCTCCTTCTCCTTCTTCTACCTCTTCTGATTCACCCTCCAGACTTCACCTTCTCCTTCTCCTTCTTCTACTTCTTCTGATTCACCCTCCAGACTTCACCTTCTCCTTCTCCTTCTTCTACTTCTTCTGATTCACCCTCCAGACTTCATCTTCTCCTTCTCCTTCTTCTGCATCTTCTGATTCACCCTCCAGACTTCACCTTCTCCTTCTCCTTCTTCTGCTTCTTCTGATTCACCCTCCAGACTTCACCTTCTCCTTCTCCTTCTTCTACTTCTTCTGATTCACCCTCCAGACTTCACCTTCTCCTTCTCCTTCTTCTACTTCTTCTGATTCACCCTCCAGTCTTCACATTCTCCTTCTCCTTCTTCTGTTTCTTCTGATTCAGCCTCCAGACTTCACCTTCTCCTTCTCTTTCTTCTGATTCTTTTGATTCACCCTCCAGACTTCACCTTCTCCTTCTCCTTCTTCTGATTCTTCTGATTCACCCTCCAGACTTCACCTTCTCCTTCTCCTTCTTCTGCTTCTTCTGATTCACCCTCCTGGCTTCACCTTCTCCTTCTCCTTCTTCTACTTCTTCTGATTCACCCTCCTGACTTCACCTTCTCCTTCTCCTTCTTCTCCTTCTTCTGCTTCACCCTCCAGACTTCACCTTCTCCTTCTCCTTCTTCTACCTCTTCTGATTCACCCTCCAGACTTCACCTTCTCCTTCTCCTTCTTCTGCTTCTTCTGATTCACCCTCCAGACTTCACCTTCTCCTTCTCCTTATTCTGCTTCTTCTGATTCACCCTCCAGACTTCACCTTCTCCTTCTCGTTATTCTGCTTCTTCTGATTCAACCTCCAGACTTCACCTTCTCCTTCTCCTTCTTCTGCTTCTTCTGATTCACCCTCCAGACTTCACCTTCTCCTTCTCCTTCTTCTGTTTCTTCTGATTCGCCCTCCAGACTTCACCTTCTCCTTCTCCTTCTTCTGCTTCTTCTGATTCACCCTCCTGACTTCACCTTCTCCTTCTCCTTCTTCTACTTCTTCTGATTCACCCTCCTGACTTCACCTTCTCCTTCTCCTTCTTCTACTTCTTCTGATTCACCCTCCAGACTTCACCTTCTCCTTCTCCTTCTTCTGCTTCTTCTGATTCACCCTCCAGACTTCACCTTCTCATTCTCCTTCTTCTGCTTCTTCTGCTGCGCCCTCCAGACTTCACCTTCTCCTTCTCCTTCTTCTGCTTCTTCTGCTTCACACTCCAGACTTCACCTTCTCCTTCTCCTTCTTCTGCTTCTTCTGCTGCGCCCTCCAGGCTTCACCTTCTCCTTCTCCTTCTTCTGCTTCTTCTCCTTCACCGTCCTGACTTCACCTTCTCCTTCTCCTTCTTCTACTTCTTCTGCTACAACCCCCCTGACTTCACCTGCTCCTTCTTCTGCTTCTTCTGATTCACCCTCCTAAATTCACCTTCTCCTTCTCCTTCTTCTGCTTCTTCTGATTCACCCTCCTGACTTCACCTTCTCCTTCTCCTTCTTCTGCTTCTTCTGATTCACCCTCCAGACTTCACCTTCTCCTTCTCCTTCTTCTGCTTCTTCTGATTCACCCTCCAGACTTCACCTTCTCCTTCTCCTTCTTCTGCTTCTTCTGCTTCACCCTCCAGACTTCACCTTCTCCTTCTCCTTCTTCTGCTTCTTCTGCTTCACCCTCCTGACTTCACCTTCTTCTTCTCCTTCTTCTACTTCTTCTGATTCACCCTCCTGACTTCACCTTCTCCTTCTCCTTCTTCTACTTCTTCTGCTTCACCCTCCAGACTTCACCTTCTCCTTCTCCTTCTTCTACTTCTTCTGATTCACCCTCCAGACTTCACCTTCTCCTTCTCCTTCTTCTACTTCTTCTGATTCACCCTCCAGACTTCACCTTCTCCTTCTCCTTCTTCTACTTCTTCTGATTCATCCTCCAGACTTCACCTTCTCCTTCTCCTTCTTCTGCTTCTTCTGATTCACCCTCCAGACTTCACCTTCTCCTTCTCCTTATTCTGCTTCTTCTGATTCACCCTCCAGACTTCACCTTCTCCTTCTCCTTCTTCTGCTTCTTCTGATTCACCCTCCAGACTTCACCTTCTCCTTCTCCTTCTTCTGCTTCTTCTGATTCACCCTCCAGACTTCACCTTCTCCTTCTCCTTCTTCTACTTCTTCTGATTCACCCTCCAGACTTCATCTTCTCCTTCTCCTTCTTCTGCTTCTTCTGATTCACCCTCCAGACTTCACCTTCTCCTTCTCCTTCGTCTACTTCTTCTGATTCACCCTCCAGACTACACCTTCTCCTTCTCCTTCTTCTACTTCTTCTGATTCACCCTCCAGACTTCACCTTCTCCTTCTCCTTCTTCTGTTTCTTCTGATTCACCCTCCAGACTTCACCTTCTCCTTCTCCTTCTTCTACTTCTTCTGATTCACCCTCCAGACTTCACCTTCTCCTTCTCCTTCGTCTACTTCTTCTGATTCACCCTCCAGACTACACCTTCTCCTTCTCCTTCTTCTACTTCTTCTGATACACCCTCCAGACTTCACCTTCTCCTCTCCTCCTTCTTCTGTTTCTTCTGATTCACCCTCCAGACTTCACCTTCTCCTTCTCCTTCTTCTACTTCTTCTGATTCAGCCTCCAGACTTCACCTTCTCCTTCTCCTTCTTCTACTTCTTCTGATTCACCCTCCAGACTTCATCTTCTCCTTCTCCTTCTTCTCCTTCTTCTGATTCACCCTCCAGACTTCACCTTCTCCTTCTCCTTCTTCTGCTTCTTCTGATTCACCCTCCAGACTTCACCTTCTCCTTCTCCTTCTTCTACTTCTTCTGATTCACCCTCCAGACTTCACCTTCTCCTTCTCCTTCTTCTACTTCTTCTGATTCACCCTCCAGTCTTCACCTTCTCCTTCTCCTTCTTCTGTTTCTTCTGCTTCACCCTCCAGACTTCACCTTCTCCTTCTCTTTCTTCTGCTTCTTCTGATTCACCCTCCAGACTTCACCTTCTCCTTCTCCTTCTTCTGATTCTTCTGATTCACCCTCCAGACTTCACCTTCTCCCTCTCCTTCTTCTGCTTCTTCTGATTCACCCTCCAGACCTCACCTTCTCCTTCTCCTTCTTCTACTTCTTCTGGTTCACCCTCCTGACTTCACCTTCTCCTTCTCCTTCATCTACTCCTTCTGCTTCACCCTCCAGACTTCACCTTCTCCTTCTCCTTCTTCTACTTCTTCTGATTCACCCTCCAGACTTCACCTTCTCCTTCTCCTTCTTATACTTCTTCTGATTCACCCTCCAGACTTCACCTTCTCCTTCTCCTTCTTCTACTTCTTCTGGTTCACCCTCCAGACTTCACCTTCTCATTCTCCTTCTTCTGCTTCTTCTGATTCACCCTCCAGACTTCACTTCTCCTTCTCCTTATTCTGCTTCTTCTGATTCACGCTCCAGACTTCACCCTTCTCCTTCTCCTTCTTCTGCTTCTTCTGATTCACCCTCCAGACTTCACCTTCTCCTTCTCCTTCTTCTGCTTCTTCTGATTCACCCTCCAGACTTCACCTTCTCCTTCTCCTTCTTCTACTTCTTCTGATTCACCCTCCAGACTTCACCTTCTCCTTCTCCTTCTTCTGCTTCTTCTGATTCACCCTCCAGACTTCACCTTCTCCTTCTCCTTCGTCTACTTCTTCTGATTCACCCTCCAGACTACACCTTCTCCTTCTCCTTCTTCTACTTCTCTGATTCACCCTCCAGACTTCACCTTCTCCTTCTCTTTCTTCTGCTTCTTCTGATTCACCCTCCAGACTTCACCTTCTCCTTCTCCTTCTTCTGCTTCTTCTGCTTCACCCTCCAGACTTCACCTTCTCCTTCTCCTTCTTCTGCTTCTTCTGCTTCACCCTCCTGACTTCACCTTTCTCCTTCTCCTTCTTCTACTTCTTCTGATTCACCCTCCTGACTTCACCTTCTCCTTCTCCTTCTTCTACTTCTTCTGCTTCACCCTCCAGACTTCACCTTCTCCTTCTCCTTCTTCTACTTCTTCTGATTCACCCTCCAGACTTCACCTTCTCCTTCTCCTTCTTCTACTTCTTCTGATTCACCCTCCAGACTTCACCTTCTCCTTCTCCTTCTTCTACTTCTTCTGATTCATCCTCCAGACTTTACCTTCTCCTTCTCCTTCTTCTGCTTCTTCTGATTCACCCTCCAGACTTCACCTTCTCCTTCTCCTTATTCTGCTTCTTCTGATTCACCCTCCAGACTTCACCTTCTCCTTCTCCTTCTTCTGCTTCTTCTGATTCACCCTCCAGACTTCACCTTCTCCTTCTCCTTCTTCTGCTTCTTCTGATTCACCCTCCAGACTTCACCTTCTCCTTCTCCTTCTTCTACTTCTTCTGATTCACCCTCCAGACTTCATCTTCTCCTTCTCCTTCTTCTGCTTCTTCTGATTCACCCTCCAGACTTCACCTTCTCCTTCTCCTTCGTCTACTTCTTCTGATTCACCCTCCAGACTATACCTTCTCCTTCTCCTTCTTCTGCTTCTTCTGCTTCACCCTCCAGACTTCACCTTCTCCTTCTCCTTCTGCTTCTTCTGCTTCACCCACCAGACTTCACCTTCTCCTTCTCCTTCTTCTGCTTCTTCTGCTTCACCCTCCTGACTTCACCTTCTCCTTCTCCTTCTTCTACCTCTTCTGATTCACCCTCCAGACTTCACCTTCTCCTTATCCTTCTTCTGCTTCTTCTGATACACCCTCCAGACTTCACCTTCTCCTTCTCCTTATTCTGCTTCTTCTGATTCATCCTCCAGACTTCACCTTCTCCTTCTCGTTATTCTGCTTCTTCTGATTCAACCTCCAGACTTCACCTTCTCCTTCTCCTTCTTCTGCTTCTTCTGATTCACCCTCCAGACTGCACCTTCTCCTTCTCCTTCTTCTACTTCTTCTGATCCACCCTCCTGACTTCACCTTCTCCTTCTCCTTCTTCTGCTTCTTCTGATTCACCCTCCTGGCTTCACCTTCTCCTTCTCCTTCTTCTACTTCTTCTGATTCACCCTCCTGACTTCACCTTCTCCTTCTCCTTCTTCTCCTTCTTCTGCTTCACCCTCCAGACTTCACCTGCTCCTTCTCCTTCTTCTACCTCTTCTGATTCACCCTCCAGACTTCACCTTCTCCTTCTCCTTCTTCTGCTTCTTCTGATTCACCCTCCAGACTTCACCTTCTCCTTCTCCTTATTCTGCTTCTTCTGATTCACCCTCCAGACTTCACCTTCTCCTTCTCGTTATTCTGCTTCTTCTGATTCAACCTCCAGACTTCACCTTCTCCTTCTTCTGCTTCTTCTGATTCACCCTCCAGACTTCACCTTCTCCTTCTCCTTCTTCTGTTTCTTCTGATTCGCCCTCCAGTCTTCACCTTCTCCTTCTCCTTCTTCTGCTTCTTCTGATTCACCCTCCTGACTTCACCTTCTCCTTCTCCTTCTTCTACTTCTTCTGATTCACCCTCCTGACTTCACCTTCTCCTTCTCCTTCTTCTACTTCTTCTGATTCACCCTCCAGACTTCACCTTCTCCTTCTCCTTCTTCTTCTTCTTCTGATTCACCCTCCAGACTTCACCTTCTCATTCTCCTTCTTCTGCTTCTTCTGCTGCGCCCTCCAGACTTCACCTTCTCCTTCTCCTTCTTCTGCTTCTTCTGCTTCACACTCCAGACTTCACCTTCTCCTTCTCCTTCTTCTGCTTCTTCTGCTGCGCCCTCCAGGCTTCACCTTCTCCTTCTCCTTCTTCTGCTTCTTCTGCTTCACCGTCCTGACTTCACCTTCTCCTTCTCCTTCTTCTACTTCTTCTGCTACACCCCCCTGACTTCACCTTCTCCTTCTCCTTCTTCTGCTTCTTCTGATTCACTCTCCTAAATTCACCTTCTCCTTCTCCTTCTTCTGCTTCATCTGATTCACCCTCCTGACTTCACCTTCTCCTTCTCCTTCTTCTGCTTCTTCTGATTCACCCTCCAGACTTCACCTTCTCCTTCTCCTTCTTCTGCTTCTTCTGATTCTCCCTCCAGACTTCACCTTCTCCTTCTCCTTCTTCTGCTTCTTCTGCTTCACCCTCCAGACTTCACCTTCTCCTTCTCCTTCTTCTGCTTCTTCTGCTTCACCCTCCTGACTTCACCTTCTCCTTCTCCTTCTTCTACTTCTTCTGATTCACCCACCAGACTTCACCTACTCCTTCTCCTTCTTCTGCTTCTTCTGCTTCGCCCTCCAGACTTCACCTTCTCCTTCTCCTTCTTCTGCGTCTTCTGCTTCACTCTCCTGACTTCACCTTCTCCTTCTCCTTCTTCTACTTCTTCTGATTCACCCTCCAGACTTCACCCTCTCCTTCTCCTTCTTCTGCTTCTTCTGCTTCACCCTCCAGACTTCACCTTCTCTTTCTCCTTCTTCTGCTTCTTCTGCTGCGCCCTCCAGACTTCACCTTCTCCTTCTCCTTCTTCTGCTTCTTCTGATTCACCCTCCAGACTTCACCTTCTCCTTCTCCTTCTTCTACTTCTTCTGATCCACCCTCCTGACTTCACCTTCTCCTTCTCCTTCTTCTGCTTCTTCTGCTTCACCCTCCAGACTTCACCTTCTCCTTCTCCTTCTTCTGCTTCTTCTGCTTCACCCACCAGACTTCACCTTCTCCTTCTCCTTCTTCTGCTTCTTCTGCTTCACCCTCCTGACTTCACCTTCTCCTTCTCCTTCTTCTACCTCTTCTGATTCACCCTCCAGACTTCACCTTCTCCTTCTCCTTCTTCTGCTTCTTCTGATTCACCCTCCAGACTTCACCTTCTCCTTCTCCTTATTCTGCTTCTTCTGATTCACCCTCCAGACTTCACCTTCTCCTTCTCGTTATTCTGCTTCTTCTGATTCAACCTCCAGACTTCACCTTCTCCTTCTCCTTCTTCTGCTTCTTCTGATTCACCCTCCTGACTTCACCTTCTCCTTCTCCTTCTTCTCCTTCTTCTGCTTCACCCTCCAGACTTCACCTTCTCCTTCTCCTTCTTCTACCTCTTCTGATTCACCCTCCAGACTTCACCTTCTCCTTCTCCTTCTTCTACTTCTTCTGATTCACCCTCCAGACTTCAACTTCTCCTTCTCCTTCTTCTACTTCTTCTGATTCACCCTCCAGACTTCATCTTCTCCTTCTCCTTCTTCTGCATCTTCTGATTCACCCTCCAGACTTCACCTTCTCCTTCTCCTTCTTCTGCTTCTTCTGATTCACCCTCCAGACTTCACCTTCTCCTTCTACTTCTTCTACTTCTTCTGATTCACCCTCCAGACTTCACCTTCTCCTTCTCCTTCTTCTACTTCTTCTGATTCACCCTCCAGTCTTCACATTCTCCTTCTCCTTCTTCTGTTTCTTCTGATTCAGCCTCCAGACTTCACCTTCTCCTTCTCTTTCTTCTGATTCTTTTGATTCACCCTCCAGACTTCACCTTCTCCTTCTCCTTCTTCTGATTCTTCTGATTCACCCTCCAGACTTCACCTTCTCCTTCTCCTTCTTCTACTTCTTCTGATTCAGCCTCCAGACTTCACCTTCTCCTTCTCTTTCTTCTGATTCTTTTGATTCACCCTCCAGACTTCACCTTCTCCTTCTCCTTCTTCTGATTCTTCTGATTCACCCTCCAGACTTCACCTTCTCCTTCTCCTTCTTCTACTTCTTCTGATTCACCCTCCAGACTTCACCTTCTCCTTCTCCTTCTTCTGCTTCTTCTGATTCACCCTCCTGGCTTCACCTTCTCCTTCTCCTTCTTCTACTTCTTCTGATTCACCCTCCTGACTTCACCTTCTCCTTCTCCTTCTTCTCCTTCTTCTGCTTCACCCTCCAGACTTCACCTTCTCCTTCTCCTTCTTCTACCTCTTCTGATTCACCCTCCAGACTTCACCTTCTCCTTCTCCTTCTTCTGCTTCTTCTGATTCACCCTCCAGACTTCACCTTCTCCTTCTCCTTATTCTGCTTCTTCTGATTCACCCTCCAGACTTCACCTTCTCCTTCTCGTTATTCTGCTTCTTCTGATTCAACCTCCAGACTTCACCTTCTCCTTCTCCTTCTTCTGCTTCTTCTGATTCACCCTCCAGACTTCACCTTCTCCTTCTCCTTCTTCTGTTTCTTCTGATTCGCCCTCCAGACTTCACCTTCTCCTTCTCCTTCTTCTGCTTCTTCTGATTCACCCTCCTGACTTCACCTTCTCCTTCTCCTTCTTCTACTTCTTCTGATTCACCCTCCTGACTTCACCTTCTCCTTCTCCTTCTTCTACTTCTTCTGATTCACCCTCCAGACTTCACCTTCTCCTTCTACTTCTTCTGCTTCTTCTGATTCACCCTCCAGACTTCACCTTCTCATTCTCCTTCTTCTGCTTCTTCTGCTGCGCCCTCCAGACTTCACCTTCTCCTTCTCCTTCTTCTGCTTCTTCTGCTTCACACTCCAGACTTCACCTTCTCCTTCTCCTTCTTCTGCTTCTTCTGCTGCGCCCTCCAGGCTTCACCTTCTCCTTCTCCTTCTTCTGCTTCTTCTCTTTCACCGTCCTGACTTCACCTTCTCCTTCTCCTTCTTCTACTTCTTCTGCTACACCCCCCTGACTTCACCTGCTCCTTCTCCTTCTTCTGCTTCTTCTGATTCACCCTCCTAAATTCACCTTCTCCTTCTCCTTCTTCTGCTTCTTCTGATTCACCCTCCTGACTTCACCTTCTCCTTCTGCTTCTTCTGCTTCTTCTGATTCACCCTCCAGACTTCACCTTCTCCTTCTCCTTCTTCTGCTTCTTCTGATTCACCCTCCAGACTTCACCTTCTCCTTCTCCTTCTTCTGCTTCTTCTGCTTCACCCTCCAGACTTCACCTTCTCCTTCTCCTTCTTCTGCTTCTTCTGCTTCACCCTCCTGACTTCACCTTCTTCTTCTCCTTCTTCTACTTCTTCTGATTCACCCTCCTGACTTCACCTTCTCCTTCTCCTTCTTCTACTTCTTCTGCTTCACCCTCCAGACTTCACCTTCTCCTTCTCCTTCTTCTACTTCTTCTGATTCACCCTCCAGACTTCACCTTCTCCTTCTCCTTCTTCTACTTCTTCTGATTCACCCTCCAGACTTCACCTTCTCCTTCTCCTTCTTCTACTTCTTCTGATTCATCCTCCAGACTTCACCTTCTCCTTCTCCTTCTTCTGCTTCTTCTGATTCACCCTCCAGACTTCACCTTCTCCTTCTCCTTATTCTGCTTCTTCTGATTCACCCTCCAGACTTCACCTTCTCCTTCTCCTTCTTCTGCTTCTTCTGATTCACCCTCCAGACTTCACCTTCTCCTTCTCCTTCTTCTGCTTCTTCTGATTCACCCTCCAGACTTCACCTTCTCCTTCTCCTTCTTCTACTTCTTCTGATTCACCCTCCAGACTTCATCTTCTCCTTCTCCTTCTTCTGCTTCTTCTGATTCACCCTCCAGACTTCACCTTCTCCTTCTCCTTCGTCTACTTCTTCTGATTCACCCTCCAGACTACACCTTCTCCTTCTCCTTCTTCTACTTCTTCTGATTCACCCTCCAGACTTCACCTTCTCCTTCTCCTTCTTCTGTTTCTTCTGATTCACCCTCCAGACTTCACCTTCTCCTTCTCCTTCTTCTACTTCTTCTGATTCACCCTCCAGACTTCACCTTCTCCTTCTCCTTCGTCTACTTCTTCTGATTCACCCTCCAGACTACACCTTCTCCTTCTCCTTCTTCTACTTCTTCTGATTCACCCTCCAGACTTCACCTTCTCCTTCTCCTTCTTCTGTTTCTTCTGATTCACCCTCCAGACTTCACCTTCTCCTTCTCCTTCTTCTGCTTCTTCTGATTCACCCTCCAGACATCACCTTCTCCTTCTCCTTCTTCTGCTTCTTCTGATTCACCCTCCAGACTTCACCTTCTCCTTCTCCTTCTTCTACTTCTTCTGATTCACCCTCCAGACTTCACCTTCTCCTTCTCCTTCTTCTGCTTCTTCTGATTCACCCTCCAGACTTCACCTTCTCCTTCTCCTTCGTCTACTTCTTCTGATTCACCCTCCAGACTACACCTTCTCCTTCTCCTTCTTCTACTTCTTCTGATACACCCTCCAGACTTCACCTTCTCCTTCTCCTTCTTCTGTTTCTTCTGATTCACCCTCCAGACTTCACCTTCTCCTTCTCCTTCTTCTACTTCTTCTGATTCAGCCTCCAGACTTCACCTTCTCCTTCTCCTTCTTCTACTTCTTCTGATTCACCCTCCAGACTTCATCTTCTCCTTCTCCTTCTTCTCCTTCTTCTGATTCACCCTCCAGACTTCACCTTCTCCTTCTCCTTCTTCTGCTTCTTCTGATTCACCCTCCAGACTTCACCTTCTCCTTCTCCTTCTTCTACTTCTTCTGATTCACCCTCCAGACTTCACCTTCTCCTTCTCCTTCTTCTACTTCTTCTGATTCACCCTCCAGTCTTCACCTTCTCCTTCTCCTTCTTCTGTTTCTTCTGCTTCACCCTCCAGACTTCACCTTCTCCTTCTCTTTCTTCTGCTTCTTCTGATTCACCCTCCAGACTTCACCTTCTCCTTCTCCTTCTTCTGATTCTTCTGATTCACCCTCCAGACTTCACCTTCTCCCTCTCCTTCTTCTGCTTCTTCTGATTCACCCTCCAGACCTCACCTTCTCCTTCTCCTTCTTCTACTTCTTCTGGTTCACCCTCCTGACTTCACCTTCTCCTTCTCCTTCATCTACACCTTCTGCTTCACCCTCCAGACTTCACCTTCTCCTTCTCCTTCTTCTACTTCTTCTGATTCACCCTCCAGACTTCACCTTCTCCTTCTCCTTCTTATACTTCTTCTGATTCACCCTCCAGACTTCACCTTCTCCTTCTCCTTCTTCTACTTCTTCTGGTTCACCCTCCAGACTTCACCTTCTCCTTCTCCTTCTTCTGCTTCTTCTGATTCACCCTCCAGACTTCACCTTCTCCTTCTCCTTATTCTGCTTCTTCTGATTCACCCTCCAGACTTCACCTTCTCCTTCTCCTTCTTCTGCTTCTTCTGATTCACCCTCCAGACTTCACCTTCTCCTTCTCCTTCTTCTGCTTCTTCTGATTCGCCCTCCAGACTTCACCTTCTCCTTCTCCTTCTTCTACTTCTTCTGATTCACCCTCCAGACTTCACCTTCTCCTTCTCCTTCTTCTGCTTCTTCTGATTCACCCTCCAGACTTCACCTTCTCCTTCTCCTTCGTCTACTTCTTCTGATTCACCCTCCAGACTACACCTTCTCCTTCTCCTTCTTCTACTTCTTCTGATTCACCCTCCAGACTTCACCTTCTCCTTCTCCTTCTTCTGTTTCTTCTGATTCACCCTCCAGACTTCATCTTCTCCTTCTCCTTCTTCTACTTCTTCTGATTCACCCTCCAGACTTCACCTTCTCCTTCTCCTTCTTCTACTTCTTCTGATTCACCCTCCAGACTTCATCTTCTCCTTCTCCTTCTTCTGCTTCTTCTGATTCACCCTCCAGACTTCACCTTCTCCTTCTCCTTCTTCTGCTTCTTCTGATTCACCCTCCAGACTTCAACTTCTCCTTCTCCTTCTTCCACTTCTTCTGATTCAACCTCCAGACTTCACCTTCTCCTTCTCCTTCTTCTACTTCTTCTGATTCACCCTCCAGTCTTCACCATCTCCTTCTCCTTTTTTTGTTTCTTCTGCTTCACCCTCCAGACTTCACCTTCTCCTTCTCTTTCTTCTGCTTCTTCTGATTCACCCTCCAGACTTCACCTTCTCCTTCTCCTTCTTCTGCTTCTTCTGCTTCACCCTCCTGACTTCACCTTCTTCTTCTCCTTCTTCTACTTCTTCTGATTCACCCTCCTGACTTCACCTTCTCCTTCTCCTTCTTCTACTTCTTCTGCTTCACCCTCCAGACTTCACCTTCTCCTTCTCCTTCTTCTACTTCTTCTGATTCACCCTCCAGACTTCACCTTCTCCTTCTCCTTGTTCTACTTCTTCTGATTCACCCTCCAGACTTCACCTTCTCCTTCTCCTTCTTCTACTTCTTCTGATTCATCCTCCAGACTTCACCTTCTCCTTCTCCTTCTTCTGCTTCTTCTGATTCACCCTCCAGACTTCACCTTCTCCTTCTCCTTATTCTGCTTCTTCTGATTCACCCTCCAGACTTCACCTTCTCCTTCTCCTTCTTCTGCTTCTTCTGATTCACCCTCCAGACTTCACCTTCTCCTTCTCCTTCTTCTGCTTCTTCTGATTCACCCTCCAGACTTCACCTTCTCCTTCTCCTTCTTCTACTTCTTCTGATTCACCCTCCAGACTTCATCTTCTCCTTCTCCTTCTTCTGCTTCTTCTGATTCACCCTCCAGACTTCACCTTCTCCTTCTCCTTCGTCTACTTCTTCTGATTCACCCTCCAGACTACACCTTCTCCTTCTCCTTCTTCTACTTCTTCTGATTCACCCTCCAGACTTCACCTTCTCCTTCTCCTTCTTCTGTTTCTTCTGATTCACCCTCCAGACTTCACCTTCTCCTTCTCCTTCTTCTACTTCTTCTGATTCACCCTCCAGACTTCACCTTCTCCTTCTCCTTCGTCTACTTCTTCTGATTCACCCTCCAGACTACACCTTCTCCTTCTCCTTCTTCTACTTCTTCTGATTCACCCTCCAGACTTCACCTTCTCCTTCTCCTTCTTCTGTTTCTTCTGATTCACCCTCCAGACTTCACCTTCTCCTTCTCCTTCTTCTGCTTCTTCTGATTCACCCTCCAGACTTCACCTTCTCCTTCTCCTTCTTCTGCTTCTTCTGATTCACCCTCCAGACTTCACCTTCTCCTTCTCCTTCGTCTACTTCTTCTGATTCACCCTCCAGACTACACCTTCTCCTTCTCCTTCTTCTACTTCTTCTGATACACCCTCCAGACTTCACCTTCTCCTTCTCCTTCTTCTGTTTCTTCTGATTCACCCTCCAGACTTCACCTTCTCCTTCTCCTTCTTCTACTTCTTCTGATTCAGCCTCCAGACTTCACCTTCTCCTTCTCCTTCTTCTACTTCTTCTGATTCACCCTCCAGACTTCATCTTCTCCTTCTCCTTCTTCTCCTTCTTCTGATTCACCCTCCAGACTTCACCTTCTCCTTCTCCTTCTTCTGCTTCTTCTGATTCACCCTCCAGACTTCACCTTCTCCTTCTCCTTCTTCTACTTCTTCTGATTCACCCTCCAGACTTCACCTTCTCCTTCTCCTTCTTCTACTTCTTCTGATTCACCCTCCAGTCTTCACCTTCTCCTTCTCCTTCTTCTGTTTCTTCTGCTTCACCCTCCAGACTTCACCTTCTCCTTCTCTTTCTTCTGCTTCTTCTGATTCACCCTCCAGACTTCACCTTCTCCTTCTCCTTCTTCTGATTCTTCTGATTCACCCTCCAGACTTCACCTTCTCCCTCTCCTTCTTCTGCTTCTTCTGATTCACCCTCCAGACCTCACCTTCTCCTTCTCCTTCTTCTACTTCTTCTGGTTCACCCTCCTGACTTCACCTTCTCCTTCTCCTTCATCTACTCCTTCTGCTTCACCCTCCAGACTTCACCTTCTCCTTCTCCTTCTTCTACTTCTTCTGATTCACCCTCCAGACTTCACCTTCTCCTTCTCCTTCTTAAACTTCTTCTGATTCACCCTCCAGACTTCACCTTCTCCTTCTCCTTCTTCTACTTCTTCTGGTTCACCCTCCAGACTTCACCTTCTCCTTCTCCTTCTTCTGCTTCTTCTGATTCACCATCCAGACTTCACCTTCTCCTTCTCCTTATTCTGCTTCTTCTGATTCACCCTCCAGACTTCACCTTCTCCTTCTCCTTCTTCTGCTTCTTCTGATTCACCCTCCAGACTTCACCTTCTCCTTCTCCTTCTTCTGCTTCTTCTGATTCACCCTCCAGACTTCACCTTCTCCTTCTCCTTCTTCTACTTCTTCTGATTCACCCTCCAGACTTCACCTTCTCCTTCTCCTTCTTCTGCTTCTTCTGATTCACCCTCCAGACTTCACCTTCTCCTTCTCCTTCGTCTACTTCTTCTGATTCACCCTCCAGACTACACCTTCTCCTTCTCCTTCTTCTACTTCTTCTGATTCACCCTCCAGACTTCACCTTCTCCTTCTCCTTCTTCTGTTTCTTCTGATTCACCCTCCAGACTTCACCTTCACCTTCTCCTTCTTCTACTTCTTCTGATTCACCCTCCAGACTTCACCTTCTCCTTCTCCTTCTTCTACTTCTTCTGATTCACCCTCCAGACTTCATCTTCTCCTTCTCCTTCTTCTGCTTCTTCTGATTCACCCTCCAGACTTCACCTTCACCTTCTCCTTCTTCTGCTTCTTCTGATTCACCCTCCAGACTTCAACTTCTCCTTCTCCTTCTTCCACTTCTTCTGATTCACCCTCCAGACTTCACCTTCTCCTTCTCCTTCTTCTACGTCTTCTGATTCACCCTCCAGTCTTCACCTTCTCCTTCTCCTTTTTTTGTTTCTTCTGCTTCACCCTCCAGACTTCACCTTCTCCTTCTCTTTCTTCTGCTTCTTCTGATTCACCCTCCAGACTTCACCTTCTCCTTCTCCTTCTTCTGATTCTTCTGATTCACCCTCCAGACTTCACCTTCTCCTTCTCCTTCTTCTGCTTCTTCTGATTCACCCTCCTGACTTCGCCTTCTCCTTCTCCTTCTTCTACTTCTTCTGATTCACCCTCCTGACTTCACCTTCTCCTTCTCCTTCTTCTACTTCTTCTGCTTCACCCTCCAGACTTCACCTTCTCCTTCTCCTTCTTCTACTTCTTCTGATTCACCCTCCAGACTTCACCTTCTCCTTCTCCTTCTTCTGCTTCTTCTGATTCACCCTCCAGACTTCACCTTCTCATTCTCCTTCTTCTGCTTCTTCTGCTGCGCCCTCCAGACTTCACCTTCTCCTTCTCCTTCTTCTGCTTCTTCTGCTTCACACTCCAGACTTCACCTTCTCCTTCTCCTTCTTCTGCTTCTTCTGCTGCGCCCTCCAGGCTTCACCTTCTCCTTCTCCTTCTTCTGCTTCTTCTGCTTCACCGTCCTGACTTCACCTTCTCCTTCTCCTTCTTCTACTTCTTCTGCTACACCCCCCTGACTTCACCTGCTCCTTCTC
The DNA here is from genome assembly GCF_052327205.1 of Somniosus microcephalus. Taxonomy (NCBI): domain Eukaryota; kingdom Metazoa; phylum Chordata; class Chondrichthyes; order Squaliformes; family Somniosidae; genus Somniosus; species Somniosus microcephalus. The sequence continues at coordinate 767,398 of NW_028225280.1, read as the reverse complement.
CTTCTTCTGCTTCTTCTGATTCACCCTCCTAAATTCACCTTCTCCTTCTCCTTCTTCTGCTTCTTCTGATTCACCCTCCTGACTTCACCTTCTCCTTCTCCTTCTTCTGCTTCTTCTGATTCACCCTCCAGACTTCACCTTCTCCTTCTCCTTCTTCTGCTTCTTCTGATTCACCCTCCAGACTTCACCTTCTCCTTCTCCTTCTTCTGCTTCTTCTGATTCACCCTCCAGACCTCACCTTCTCCTTCTCCTTCTTCTACTTCTTCTGATTCACCCTCCAGACTTCATCTTCTCCTTCTCCTTCTTCTGCTTCTTCTGATTCACCCTCCAGACTTCACCTTCTCCTTCTCCTTCTTCTACTTCTTCTGATTCAGCCTCCAGACTTCACCTTCTCCTTCTCCTTCTTCTACTTCTTCTGATTCACCCTCCAGACTTCATCTTCTCCTTCTCCTTCTTCTCCTTCTTCTGATTCACCCTCCAGACTTCACCTTCTCCTTCTCCTTCTTCTGCTTCTTCTGATTCACCCTCCAGACTTCAACTTCTCCTTCTCCTTCTTCTACTTCTTCTGATTCACCCTCCAGACTTCACCTTCTCCTTCTCCTTCTTCTACTTCTTCTGATTCACCCTCCAGTCTTCACCTTCTCCTTCTCCTTCTTCTGTTTCTTCTGCTTCACCCTCCAGACTTCACCTTCTCCTTCTCTTTCTTCTGCTTCTTCTGATTCACCCTCCAGACTTCACCTTCTCCTTCTCCTTCTTCTGATTCTTCTGATTCACCCTCCAGACTTCACCTTCTCCTTCTCCTTCTTCTGCTTCTTCTGATTCACCCTCCAGAACTCACATTCTCCTTCTCCTTCTTCTACTTCTTCTGATTCACCCTCCTGACTTCACCTTCTCCTTCTCCTTCATCTACTTCTTCTGCTTCACCCTCCAGACTTCACCTTCTCCTTCTCCTTCTTCTACTTCTTCTGATTCACCCTCCACACTTCACCTTCTCCTTCTACTTCTTATACTTCTTCTGATTCACCCTCCAGACTTCACCTTCTCCTTCTCCTTCTTCTCCTTCTTCTGATTCACCCTCCAGACTTCACCTTCTCCTTCTCCTTCTTCTGCTTCTTCTGATTCACCCTCCAGACTTCACCTTCTCCTTCTCCTTATTCTGCTTCTTCTGATTCACCCTCCAGACTTCACCTTCTCCTTCTCCTTCTTCTGCTTCTTCTGATTCACCCTCCAGACTTCACCTTCTCCTTCTCCTTCTTCTGCTTCTTCTGATTCACCCTCCAGACTTCACCTTCTCCTTCTCCTTCTTCTACTTCTTCTGATTCACCCTCCAGACTTCACCTTCTCCTTCTCCTGCTTCTTCTGATTCACCCTCCAGACTTCACCTTCTCCTTCTCCTTCGTCTACTTCTTCTGATTCACCCTCCAGTCTTCACCATCTCCTTCTCCTTTTTTTGTTTCTTCTGCTTCACCCTCCAGACTTCACCTTCTCCTTCTCTTTCTTCTGCTTCTTCTGATTCACCCTCCAGACTTCACCTTCTCCTTCTCCTTCTTCTGATTCTTCTGATACACCCTCCAGACTTCACCTTCTCCTTCTCCTTCTTCTGCTTCTTCTGATTCACCCTCCTGACTTCACCTTCTCCTTCTCCTTCTTCTACTTCTTCTGATTCACCCTCCTGACTTCACCTTCTCCTTCTCCTTCTTCTACTTCTTCTGCTTCACCCCCCAGACTTCACCTTCTCCTTCTCCTTCTTCTACTTCTTCTGATTCACCCTCCAGACTTCACCTTCTCCTTCTCCTTCTTCTACTTCTTCTGATTCACCCTCCAGACTTCATCTTCTCCTTCTCCTTCTTCTGCTTCTTCTGATTCACCCTCCAGACTTCACCTTCTCCTTCTCCTTCTTCTGCTTCTTCTGATTCACCCTCCAGACTTCAACTTCTCCTTCTCCTTCTTCCACTTCTTCTGATTCACCATCCAGACTTCACCTTCTCCTTCTCCTTCTTCTACGTCTTCTGATTCACCCTCCAGTCTTCACCTTCTCCTTCTCCTTTTTTTGTTTCTTCTGCTTCACCCTCCAGACTTCACCTTCTCCTTCTCTTTCTTCTGCTTCTTCTGATTCACCCTCCAGACTTCATCTTCTCCTTCTCCTTCTTCTGATTCTTCTGATTCACCCTCCAGACTTCACCTTCTCCTTCTCCTTCTTCTGCTTCTTCTGATTCACCCTCCTGACTTCACCTTCTCCTTCTCCTTCTTCTACTTCTTCTGATTCACCCTCCTGACTTCACCTTCTCCTTCTCCTTCTTCTACTTCTTCTGCTTCACCCTCCAGACTTCACCTTCTCCTTCTCCTTCTTCTCCTTCTTCTGATTCACCCTCCAGACTTCACCTTCTCCTTCTCCTTCTTCTGCTTCTTCTGATTCACCCTCCAGACTTCACCTTCTCATTCTCCTTCTTCTGCTTCTTCTGCTGCGCCCTCCAGACTTCACCTTCTCCTTCTCCTTCTTCTGCTTCTTCTGCTTCACACTCCAGACTTCACCTTCTCCTTCTCCTTCTTCTGCTTCTTCTGCTGCGCCCTCCAGGCTTCACCTTCTCCTTCTCCTTCTTCTGCTTCTTCTGCTTCACCGTCCTGACTTCACCTTCTCCTTCTCCTTCTTCTACTTCTTCTGCTACACCCCCCTGACTTCACCTGCTCCTTCTCCTTCTTCTGCTTCTTCTGATTCACCCTCCTAAATTCACCTTCTCCTTCTCCTTCTTCTGCTTCTTCTGATTCACCCTCCTGTCTTCACCTTCTCCTTCTCCTTCTTCTGCTTCTTCTGATTCACCCTCCAGACTTCAACTTCTCCTTCTCCTTCTTCCACTTCTTCTGATTCACCCTCCAGACTTCACCTTCTCCTTCTCCTTCTTCTACTTCTTCTGATTCACCCTCCAGACTTCACCTTCTCCTTCTCCTTCTTCTACTTCTTCTGATTCACCCTCCAGACTTCACCTTCTCCTTCTCCTTCTTCTACTTCTTCTGATTCACCCTCCAGACTTCATCTTCTCCTTCTCCTTCTTCTGCTTCTTCTGATTCACCCTCCAGACTTCACCTTCTCCTTCTCCTTCTTCTGCTTCTTCTGATTCACCCTCCAGACTTCAACTTCTCCTTCTCCTTCTTCCACTTCTTCTGATTCACCCTCCAGACTTCACCTTCTCCTTCTCCTTCTTCTACGTCTTCTGATTCACCCTCCAGTCTTCACCTTCTCCTTCTCCTTTTTTTGTTTCTTCTGCTTCACCCTCCAGACTTCACCTTCTCCTTCTCTTTCTTCTGCTTCTTCTGATTCACCCTCCAGACTTCACCTTCTCCTTCTCCTTCTTCTGATTCTTCTGATTCACCCTCCAGACTTCACCTTCTCCTTCTCCTTCTTCTGCTTCTTCTGATTCACCCTCCTGACTTCGCCTTCTCCTTCTCCTTCTTCTACTTCTTCTGATTCACCCTCCTGACTTCACCTTCTCCTTCTTCTACTTCTTCTGCTTCACCCTCCAGACTTCACCTTCTCCTTCTCCTTCTTCTGCTTCTTCTGATTCACCCTCCAGACTTCACCTTCTCATTCTCCTTCTTCTGCTTCTTCTGCTGCGCCCTCCAGACTTCACCTTCTCCTTCTCCTTCTTCTGCTTCTTCTGCTTCACACTCCAGACTTCACCTTCTCCTTCTCCTTCTTCTGCTTCTTCTGCTGCGCCCTCCAGGCTTCACCTTCTCCTTCTCCTTCTTCTGCTTCTTCTGCTTCACCGTCCTGACTTCACCTTCTCCTTCTCCTTCTTCTACTTCTTCTGCTACACCCCCCTGACTTCACCTGCTCCTTCTCCTTCTTCTGCTTCTTCTGATTCACCCTCCTAAATTCACCTTCTCCTTCTCCTTCTTCTGCTTCTTCTGATTCACCCTCCTGACTTCACCTTCTCCTTCTCCTTCTTCTGCTTCTTCTGATTCACCCTCCAGACTTCACCTTCTCATTCTCCTTCTTCTGCTTCTTCTGCTGCGCCCTCCAGACTTCACCTTCTCCTTCTCCTTCTTCTGCTTCTTCTGCTTCACACTCCAGACTTCACCTTCTCCTTCTCCTTCTTCTGCTTCTTCTGCTGCGCCCTCCAGGCTTCACCTTCTCCTTCTCCTTCTTCTGCTTCTTCTGCTTCACCGTCCTGACTTCACCTTCTCCTTCTCCTTCTTCTACTTCTTCTGCTACACCCCCCTGACTTCACCTGCTCCTTCTCCTTCTTCTGCTTCTTCTGATTCACCCTCCTAAATTCACCTTCTCCTTCTCCTTCTTCTGCTTCTTCTGATTCACCCTCCTGACTTCACCTTCTCCTTCTCCTTCTTCTGCTTCTTCTGATTCACCCTCCAGACTTCACCTTCTCCTTCTCCTTCTTCTGCTTCTTCTGATTCACCCTCTAGACTTCACCTTCTCCTTCTCCTTCTTCTGCTTCTTCTGATTCACCCTCCAGACCTCACCTTCTCCTTCTCCTTCTTCTACTTCTTCTGATTCACCCTCCAGACTTCATCTTCTCCTTCTCCTTCTTCTGCTTCTTCCGATTCACCCTCCAGACTTCACCTTCTCCTTCTCCTTCTTCTACTTCTTCTGATTCAGCCTCCAGACTTCACCTTCTCCTTCTCCTTCTTCTACTTCTTCTGATTCACCCTCCAGACTTCATCTTCTCCTTCTCCTTCTTCTCCTTCTTCTGATTCACCCTCCAGACTTCACCTTCTCCTTCTCCTTCTTCTGCTTCTTCTGATTCACCCTCCAGACTTCACCTTCTCCTTCTCCTTCTTCTACTTCTTCTGATTCACCCTCCAGACTTCAGCTTCTCCTTCTCCTTCTTCTACTTCTTCTGATTCACCCTCCAGTCTTCACCTTCTCCTTCTCCTTCTTCTGTTTCTTCTGCTTCACCCTCCAGACTTCACCTTCTCCTTCTCTTTCTTCTGCTTCTTCTGATTCACCCTCCAGACTTCACCTTCTCCTTCTCCTTCTTCTGATTCTTCTGATTCACCCTCCAGACTTCACCTTCTCCTTCTCCTTCTTCTGCTTCTTCTGATTCACCCTCCAGAACTCACATTCTCCTTCTCCTTCTTCTACTTCTTCTGATTCACCCTCCTGACTTCACCTTCTCCTTCTCCTTCATCTACTTCTTCTGCTTCACCCTCCAGACTTCACCTTCTCCTTCTCCTTCTTCTACTTCTTCTGATTCACCCTCCAGACTTCACCTTCTCCTTCTACTTCTTATACTTCTTCTGATTCACCCTCCAGACTTCACCTTCTCCTTCTCCTTCTTCTCCTTCTTCTGATTCACCCTCCAGACTTCACCTTCTCCTTCTCCTTCTTCTGCTTCTTCTGATTCACCCTCCAGACTTCACCTTCTCCTTCTCCTTATTCTGCTTCTTCTGATTCACCCTCCAGACTTCACCTTCTCCTTCTCCTTCTTCTGCTTCTTCTGATTCACCCTCCAGACTTCACCTTCTCCTTCTCCTTCTTCTGCTTCTTCTGATTCACCCTCCAGACTTCACCTTCTCCTTCTCCTTCTTCTACTTCTTCTGATTCACCCTCCAGACTTCACCTTCTCCTTCTCCTGCTTCTTCTGATTCACCCTCCAGACTTCACCTTCTCCTTCTCCTTCGTCTACTTCTTCTGATTCACCCTCCAGACTACACCTTCTCCTTCTCCTTCTTCTACTTCTTCTGATTCACCCTCCAGACTTCACCTTCTCCTTCTCCTTCTTCTGTTTCTTCTGATTCACCCTCCAGACTTCATCTTCTCCTTCTCCTTCTTCTACTTCTTCTGATTCACCCTCCAGACTTCACCTTCTCCTTCTCCTTCTTCTACTTCTTCTGATTCACCCTCCAGACTTCATCTTCTCCTTCTCCTTCTTCTGCTTCTTCTGATTCACCCTCCAGACTTCACCTTCTCCTTCTCCTTCTTCTGCTTCTTCTGATTCACCCTCCAGACTTCAACTTCTCCTTCTCCTTCTTCCACTTCTTCTGATCCACCCTCCAGACTTCACCTTCTCCTTCTCCTTCTTCTACTTCTTCTGATTCACCCTCCAGTCTTCACCTTCTCCTTCTCCTTTTTTTGTTTCTTCTGCTTCACCCTCCAGACTTCACCTTCTCCTTCTCTTTCTTCTGCTTCTTCTGATTCACCCTCCAGACTTCACCTTCTCCTTCTCCTTCTTCTGATTCTTCTGATTCACCCTCCAGACTTCACCTTCTCCTTCTCCTTCATCTGCTTCTTCTGATTCACCCTCCTGACTTCACCTTCTCCTTCTCCTTCTTCTACTTCTTCTGATTCACCCTCCTGACTTCACCTTCTCCTTCTCCTTCTTCTACTTCTTCTGCTTCACCCTCCAGACTTCACCTTCTCCTTCTCCTTCTTCTACTTCTTCTGATTCACCCTCCAGACTTCACCTTCTCCTTCTCCTTCTTCTGCTTCTTCTGATTCACCCTCCAGACTTCACCTTCTCATTCTCCTTCTTCTGCTTCTTCTGCTGCTCCCTCCAGACTTCACCTTCTCCTTCTCCTTCTTCTGCTTCTTCTGCTTCACACTCCAGACTTCACCTTCTCCTTCTCCTTCTTCTGCTTCTTCTGCTGCGCCCTCCAGGCTTCACCTTCTCCTTCTCCTTCTTCTGCTTCTTCTGCTTCACCGTCCTGACTTCACCTTCTCCTTCTCCTTCTTCTACTTCTTCTGCTACACCCCCCTGACTTCACCTGCTCCTTCTCCTTCTTCTGCTTCTTCTGATTCACCCTCCTAAATTAACCTTCTCCTTCTCCTTCTTCTGCTTCTTCTGATTCACCCTCCTGACTTCACCTTCTCCTTCTCCTTCTTCTGCTTCTTCTGATTCACCCTCCAGACTTCCCCTTCTCCTTCTCCTTCTTCTGCTTCTTCTGATTCACACTCCAGACTTCACCTTCTCCTTCTCCTTCTTCTGCTTCTTCTGATTCACCCTCCAGACCTCACCTTCTCCTTCTCCTTCTTCTACTTCCTCTGATTCACCCTCCAGACTTCATCTTCTCCTTCTCCTTCTTCTGCTTCTTCTGATTCACCCTCCAGACTTCACCTTCTCCTTCTCCTTCTTCTACTTCTTCTGATTCAGCCTCCAGACTTCACCTTCTCCTTCTCCTTCTTCTACTTCTTCTGATTCACCCTCCAGACTTCATCTTCTCCTTCTCCTTCTTCTCCTTCTTCTGATTCACCCTCCAGACTTCACCTTCTCCTTCTCCTTCTTCTGCTTCTTCTGATTCACCCTCCAGACTTCACCTTCTCCTTCTCCTTCTTCTACTTCTTCTGATTCACCCTCCAGACTTCACCTTCTCCTTCTCCTTCTTCTACTTCTTCTGATTCACTCTCCAGTCTACACCTTCTCCTTCTCCTTCTTCTGTTTCTTCTGCTTCACCCTCCAGACTTCACCTTCTCCTTCTCTTTCTTCTGCTTCTTCTGATTCACCCTCCAGACTTCACCTTCTCCTTCTCCTTCTTCTGATTCTTCTGATTCACCCTCCAGACTTCACCTTCTCCTTCTCCTTCTTCTGCTTCTTCTGATTCACCCTCCAGAACTCACCTTCTCCTTCTCCTTCTTCTACTTCTTCTGATTCACCCTCCTGACTTCACCTTCTCCTTCTCCTTCATCTACTTCTTCTGCTTCACCCTCCAGACTTCACCTTCTCCTTCTCCTTCTTCTACTTCTTCTGATTCACCCTCCAGACTTCACCTTCTCCTTCTCCTTCTTATACTTCTTCTGATTCACCCTCCAGACTTCACCTTCTCCTTCTCCTTCTTCTACTTCTTCTGATTCACCCTCCAGACTTCACCTTCTCCTTCTCCTTCTTCTGCTTCTTCTGATTCACCCTCCAGACTTCACCTTCTCCTTCTCCTTATTCTGCTTCTTCTGATTCACCCTCCAGACTTCACCTTCTCCTTCTCCTTCTTCTGCTTCTTCTGATTCACCCTCCAGACTTCACCTTCTCCTTCTCCTTCTTCTGCTTCTTCTGATTCACCCTCCAGACTTCACCTTCTCCTTCTCCTTCTTCTACTTCTTCTGATTCACCCTCCAGACTTCACCTTCTCCTTCTCCTTCTTCTGCTTCTTCTGATTCACCCTCCAGACTTCACCTTCTCCTTCTCTTTCGTCTACTTCTTCTGATTCACCCTCCAGACTTCACCTTCTCCTTCTCCTTCTTCTGTTTCTTCTGATTCACCCTCCAGTCTTCACCTTCTCCTTCTCCTTCTTCTACTTCTTCTGATTCACCCTCCAGATATCACCTTCTCCTTCTCCTTCTTCTACTTCTTCTGATTCACCCTCCAGACTTCATCTTCTCCTTCTCCTTCTTCTGCTTCTTCTGATTCACCCTCCAGACTTCACCTTCTCCTTCTCCTTCTTCTGCTTCTTCTGATTCACCCTCCAGACTTCAACTTCTCCTTCTCCTTCTTCCACTTCTTCTGATTCACCCTCCAGACTTCACCTTCTCCTTCTCCTTCTTCTACTTCTTCTGATTCACCCTCCAGTCTTCACCTTCTCCTTCTCCTTTTTCTGTTTCTTCTGCTTCACCCTCCAGACTTCACCTTCTCCTTCTCTTTCTACTGCTTCTTCTGATTCACCCTCCAGACTTCACCTTCTCCTTCACCTTCTTCTGATTCTTCTGATTCACCCTCCAGACTTCACCTTCTCCTTCTCCATCTTCTGCTTCTTCTGATTCACCCTCCTGACTTCACCTTCTCCTTCTCCTTCTTCTACTTCTTCTGATTCACCCTCCTGACTTCACCTTCTCCTTCTCCTTCTTCTACTTCTTCTGCTTCACCCTCCAGACTTCACCTTCTCCTTCTCCTTCTTCTACTTCTTCTGATTCACCCTCCAGACTTCACCTTCTCCTTCTCCTTTTTCTGCTTCTTCTGATTCACCCTCCAGACTTCACCTTCTCATTCTCCTTCTTCTGCTTCTTATGCTGCGCCCTCCAGACTTCACCTTCTCCTTCTCCTTCTTCTGCTTCTTCTGCTTCACACTCCCGACTTCACCTTCTCCTTCTCCTTCTTCTGCTTCTTCTGCTGCGCCCTCCAGGCTTCACCTTCTCCTTCTCCTTCTTCTGCTTCTTCTGCTTCACCGTCCTGACTTCACCTTCTCCTTCTCCTTCTTCTACTTCTTCTGCTACACCCCCTTGACTTCACCTGCTCCTTCTCCTTTTTCTGCTTCTTCTGATTCACCCTCCTAAATTCACCTTCTCCTTCTCCTTCTTCTGCTTCTTCTGATTCACCCTCCTGACTTCACCTTCTCCTTCTCCTTCTTCTGCTTCTTCTGATTCACCCTCCAGACTTCACCTTCTCCTTCTCCTTCTTCTGCTTCTTCTGATTCACCCTCCAGACTTCACCTTCTCCTTCTCCTTCTTCTGCTTCTTCTGATTCACCCTCCAGACCTCACCTTCTCCTTCTCCTTCTTCTACTTCTTCTGATTCACCCTCCAGACTTCATCTTCTCCTTCTCCTTCTTCTGCTTCTTCTGATTCACCCTCCAGACTTCACCTTCTCCTTCTCCTTCTTCTGCTTCTTCTGATTCACCCTCCAGACTTCACCTTCTCATTCTCCTTCTTCTACTTCTTCTGATTCACCCTCCAGACTTCACCTTCTCCTTCTCCTTCTTCGACTTCTTCTGATTCACCCTCCAGTCTTCACCTTCTACTTCTCCTTCTTCTGTTTCTTCTGCTTCACCCTCCAGACTTCACCTTCTCCTTCTCTTTCTTCTGCTTCTACTGCTTCACCCTCCAGACTTCACCTTCTCCTTCTCCTTCTTCTGATTCTTCTGATTCACCCTCCAGACTTCACCTTCTCTATCTCCTTCTTCTGCTTCTTCAGATTCACCCTCCTGACTTCACCTTCTCCTTCTCCTTCTTCTACTTCTTCTGATTCACCCTCCTGACTTCACCTTCTCCTTCTCCTTCTTCTACTTCTTCTGCTTCACCCTCCAGACTTCACCTTCTCCTTCTCCTTCTTCTACTTCTTCTGATTCACCCTCCAGACTTCACCTTCTCCTTCTCCTTCTTCTGCTTCTTCTGATTCACCCTCCAGACTTCACCTTCTCCTTCTCCTTATTCTGCTTCTTCTGATTCACCCTCCAGACTTCACCTTCTCCTTCTCCTTCTTCTGCTTCTTCTGATTCACCCTCCAGACATCACCTTCTCCTTCTCCTTCTTCTGCTTCTTCTGATTCACCCTCCAGACTTCACCTTCTCCTTCTCCTTCTTCTGCTTCTTCTATTTCACCCTCCAGACTTCACCTTCTCCTTCTCCTTCTTCTACTTCTTCTGATTCACCCTCCAGACTTCACATTCTCCTTCTCCTTCTTCTGCTTCTTCTGATTCAACCTCCTGACTTCACCTTCTCCTTCTCCTTCTTCTACTTCTTCTGATTCACCCTCCTGACTTCACCTTCTCCTTCTCCTTCTTCTACTTCTTCTGCTTCACCCTCCAGACTTCACCTTCTCCTTCTCCTTCTTCTACTTCTTCTGATTCACCCTCCAGACTTCACCTTCTCCTTCTCCTTCTTCTGCTTCTTCTGATTCACCCTCCAGACTTCACCTTCTCATTCTCCTTCTTCTGCTTCTTCTGCTGCGCCCTCCAGACTTCACCTTCTCCTTCTCCTTCTTCTGCTTCTTCTGCTTCACACTCCAGACTTCACCTTCTCCTTCTCCTTCTTCTGCTTCTTCTGCTGCGGCCTCCAGGCTTCACCTTCTCCTTCTCCTTCTTCTGCTTCTTCTGCTTCACCGTCCTGACTTCACCTTCTCCTTCTCCTTCTTCTACTTCTTCTGCTACACCCCCCTGACTTCACCTGCTCCTTCTCCTTCTTCTGCTTCTTCTGATTCACCCTCCTAACTTCACCTTCTCCTTCTCCTTCTTCTGCTTCTTCTGATTCACCTCCTGACTTCACCTTCTCCTGCTCCTTCTTCTGCTTCTTCTGATTCACCCTCCAGACTTCACCTTCTCCTTCTCCTTCTTCTGCTTCTTCTGATTCACCCTCCAGACCTCACCTTCTCCTTCTCCTTCTTCTACTTCTTCTGATTCACCCTTCAGACTTCATCTTCTCCTTCTCCTTCTTCTGCTTCTTCTGATTCACCCTCCAGACTTTACCTTCTCCTTCTTCTGCTTCTTCTGATTCACCCTCCAGACTTCACCTTCTCCTTCTCCTTCTTCTACTTCTTCTGATTCACCCTCCAGACTTCACCTTCTCCTTCTCCTTCTTCTACTTCTTCTGATTCACCCTCCAGACTTCACCTTCTCTATCTCCTTCTTCTGCTTCTTCTGATTCACCCTCCTGACTTCACCTTCTCCTTCTCCTTCTTCTGCTTCTTCTGATTCACCCTCCAGACTTCACCTTCTCCTTCTCCTTCTTCTGTTTATTCTGCTTCACCCTCCAGACTTCACCTTCTCCTTCTCTTTCTTCTGCTTCTTCTGCTTCACCCTCCAGACTTCACCTTCTCCTTCTCCTTCTTCTGATTCTTCTGATTCACCCTCCAGACTTCACCTTCTCTATCTCCTTCTTCTGCTTCTTCTGATTCACCCTCCTGACTTCACCTTCTCCTTCTCCTTCTTATACTTCTTCTGATTCACCCTCCTGACTTCACCTTCTCCTTCTCCTTCTTCTACTTCTTCTGCTTCACCCTCCAGACTTCACCTTCTCCTTCTCCTTCTTCTACTTCTTCTGATTCACCCTCCAGACTTCACCTTCTCCTTCTCCTTCTTCTGCTTCTTCTGATTCACCCTCCAGACTTCACCTTCTCCTTCTCCTTATTCTGCTTCTTCTGATTCACCCTCCAGACTTCACCTTCTCCTTCTCCTTATTCTGCTTCTTCTGATTCACCCTCCAGACTTCACCTTCTCCTTCTCCTTCCTTTGCTTCTTCTGATTCACCCTCCAGACTTCACCTTCTCCTTCTCCTTCTTCTGATTCTTCTGATTCACCCTCCAGACTTCACCTTCTCCTTCTCCATCTTCTGCTTCTTCTGATTCACCCTCCTGACTTCACCTTCTCCTTCTCCTTCTTCTGCTTCTTCTGATTCACCCTCCAGACTTCACCTTCTCCTTCTCCTTCTTCTACTTCTTCTGATTCACCCTCCAGACTTCACCTTCTCCTTCTCCTTCTTCTGCTTCTTCTGATTCACCCTCCAGACTTCACCTTCTCCTTCTCCTTCTTCTACTTCTTCTGATTCACCCTCCAGACTTCACCTTCTCCTTCTCCTTCTTCTGCTTCTTCTGATTCACCCTCCGGACTTCACCTTCTCCTTCTCCTTCGTCTACTTCTTCTGATTCACCCTCCAGACTACACCTTCTCCTTCTCCTTCTTCTACTTCTTCTGATTCACCCTCCAGACTTCACCTTCTCCTTCTCCTTCTTCTGTTTCTTCTGATTCACCCTCCAGACTTCATCTTCTCCTTCTCCTTCTTCTACTTCTTCTGATTCACCCTCCAGACTTCACCTTCTCCTTCTCCTTCTTCTACTTCTTCTGATTCACCCTCCAGACTTCATCTTCTCCTTCTCCTTCTTCTACTTCTTCTGATTCACCCTCCAGACTTCACCTTCTCCTTCTCCTTCTTCTGCTTCTTCTGATTCACCCTCCAGACTTCACCTTCTCCTTCTCCTTATTCTGCTTCTTCTGATTCACCTCCAGACTTCACCTTCTCCTTCTCCTTCTTCTGCTTCTTCTGATTCACCCTCCAGACTTCACCTTCTCCTTCTCCTTCTTCTGCTTCTTCTGATTCACCCTCCAGACTTCACCTTCTCCTTCTCCTTCTTCTACTTCTTCTGTTTCACCCTCCAGACTTAACCTTCTCCTTCTCCTTCTTCTGCTTCTTCTGATTCACCCTCCAGACTTCACCTTCTCCTTCTCCTTCGTCTACTTCTTCTGATTCACCCTCCAGACGACACCTTCTCCTTCTCCTTCTTCTACTTCTTCTGATTCACCCTCCAGACTTCACCTTCTCCTTCTCCTTCTTCTGTTTCTTCTGATTCACCCTCCAGACTTCATCTTCTCCTTCTCCTTCTTCTACTTCTTCTGATTCACCCTCCAGACTTCACCTTCTCCTTCTCCTTCTTCTACTTCTTCTGATTCACCCTCCGGACTTCATCTTCTCCTTCTCCTTCTTCTGCTTCTTCTGATTCACCCTCCAGACTTCACCTTCTCCTTCTCCTTCTTCTGCTTCTTCTGATTCACCCTCCAGACTTCAACTAATCCTTCTCCTTCTTCTACTTCTTCTGATTCACCCTCCAGACTTCACCTTCTCCTTCTCCTTCTTCTACTTCTTCTGATTCACCCTCCAGTCTTCACCTTCTCCTTCTCCTTCTTCTGTTTCTTCTGCTTCACCCTCCAGACTTCACCTTCTCCTTCTCTTTCTTCTGCTTCTTCTGATTCACCCTCCAGACTTCACCTTCTCCTTCTCCTTCTTCTGATTCTTCTGATTCACCCTCCAGACTTCACCTTCTCCTTCTCCTTCTTCTGCTTCTTCTGATTCACCCTCCTGACTTCACCTTCTCCTTCTCCTTCTTCTACTTCTTCTGATTCACCCTCCTGACTTCACCTTCTCCTTCTCCTTCTTCTACTTCTTCTGCTTCACCCTCCAGACTTCACCTTCTCCTTCTCCTTCTTCTACTTCTTCTGATTCACCCTCCAGACTTCACCTTCTCCTTCTCCTTCTTCTGCTTCTTCTGATTCACCCTCCAGACTTCACCTTCTCATTCTCCTTCTTCTGCTTCTTCTGCTGCGCCCTCCAGACTTCACCTTCTCCTTCTCCTTCTTCTGCTTCTTCTGCTTCACACTCCAGACTTCACCTTCTCCTTCTCCTTCTTCTGCTTCTTCTGCTGCGCCCTCCAGGCTTCACCTTCTCCTTCTCCTTCTTCTGCTTCTTCTGCTTCACCGTCCTGACTTCACCTTCTCCTTCTCCTTGTTCTACTTCCTCTGCTACACCCCCCTGACTTCACCTGCTCCTTCTCCTTCTTCTGCTTCTTCTGATTCACCATCCTGACTTCACCTTCTCCTTCTCCTTCTTCTGCTTCTTCTGATTCACCCTCCAGACTTCACCTTCTCCTTCTCCTTCTTCTGCTTCTTCTGATTCACCCTCCTGACTTCACCTTCTCCTTCTCCTTCTTCTACTTCTTCTGATTCACCCTCCTGACTTCACCTTCTCCTTCTCCTTCTTCTACTTCTTCTGCTTCACCCTCCAGACTTCACCTTCTCCTTCTCCTTCTTCTACTTCTTCTGATTCACCCTCCAGACTTCACCTTCTCCTTCTCCTTCTTCTGCTTCTTCTGATTCACCCTCCAGACTTCACCTTCTCATTCTCCTTCTTCTGCTTCTTCTGCTGCGCCCTCCAGACTTCACCTTCTCCTTCTCCTTCTTCTGCTTCTTCTGCTTCACACTCCAGACTTCACCTTCTCCTTCTCCTTCTTCTGCTTCTTCTGCTGCGCCCTCCAGGCTTCACCTTCTCCTTCTCCTTCTTCTGCTTCTTCTGCTTCACCGTCCTGACTTCACCTTCTCGTTCTCCTTGTTCTACTTCATCTGCTACACCCCCCTGACTTCACCTGCTCCTTCTCCTTCTTCTGCTTCTTCTGATTCACCCTCCTGACTTCACCTTCTCCTTCTCCTTCTTCTGCTTCTTCTGATTCACCCTCCAGACTTCACCTTCTCCTTCTCCTTCTTCTACTTCTTCTGATTCACCCTCCAGACTTCACCTTCTCCTTCTCCTTCTTCTGCTTCTTCTGATTCACCCTCCAGACTTCACCTTCTCCTTCTCCTTATTCTGCTTCTTCTGATTCACCCTCCAGACTTCACCTTCTCCTTCTCCTTATTCTGCTTCTTCTGATTCACCCTCCAGACTTCACCTTCTCCTTCTCCTTCCTTTGCTTCTTCTGATTCACCCTCCAGACTTCACCTTCTCCTTCTCCTTCTTCTGATTCTTCTGATTCACCCTCCAGACTTCACCATCTCCTTCTCCATCTTCTGCTTCTTCTGATTCACCCTCCTGACTTCACCTTCTCCTTCTCCTTCTTCTACTTCTTCTGATTCACCCTCCTGACTTCACCTTCTCCTTCTCCATCTTCTACTTCTTCTGCTTCACCCTCCAGACTTCAACTTCTCCTTCTACTTCTTCTACTTCTTCTGATTCACCCTCCAGACTTCACCTTCTCCTTCTCCTTCTTCTGCTTCTTCTGATTCACCCTCCAGACTTCACCTTCTCCTTCTCCTTCTTCTGCTTCTTCTGATTCACCCTCCAGACTTCACCTTCTCCTTCTCCTCCTTCTACTTCTTCTGATTCACCCTCCAGACTTCACCTTCTCCTTCTCCTTCTTCTGCTTCTTCTGATTCACCCTCCGGACTTCACCTTCTCCTTCTCCTTCGTCTACTTCTTCTGATTCACCCTCCAGACTACACCTTCTCCTTCTCCTTCTTCTACTTCTTCTGATTCACCCTCCAGACTTCACCTTCTCCTTCTCCTTCTTCTGTTTCTTCTGATTCACCCTCCAGACTTCATCTTCTCCTTCTCCTTCTTCTACTTCTTCTGATTCACCCTCCAGACTTCACCTTCTCCTTCTCCTTCTTCTACTTCTTCTGATTCACCCTCCAGACTTCATCTTCTCCTTCTCCTTCTTCTACTTCTTCTGATTCACCCTCCAGACTTCACCTTCTCCTTCTCCTTCTTCTGCTTCTTCTGATTCACCCTCCAGACTTCACCTTCTCCTTCTCCTTATTCTGCTTCTTCTGATTCACCTCCAGACTTCACCTTCTCCTTCTCCTTCTTCTGCTTCTTCTGATTCACCCTCCAGACTTCACCTTCTCCTTCTCCTTCTTCTGCTTCTTCTGATTCACCCTCCAGACTTCACCTTCTCCTTCTCCTTCTTCTACTTCTTCTGTTTCACCCTCCAGACTTAACCTTCTCCTTCTCCTTCTTCTGCTTCTTCTGATTCACCCTCCAGACTTCACCTTCTCCTTCTCCTTCGTCTACTTCTTCTGATTCACCCTCCAGACGACACCTTCTCCTTCTCCTTCTTCTACTTCTTCTGATTCACCCTCCAGACTTCACCTTCTCCTTCTCCTTCTTCTGTTTCTTCTGATTCACCCTCCAGACTTCATCTTCTCCTTCTCCTTCTTCTACTTCTTCTGATTCACCCTCCAGACTTCACCTTCTCCTTCTCCTTCTTCTACTTCTTCTGATTCACCCTCCGGACTTCATCTTCTCCTTCTCCTTCTTCTGCTTCTTCTGATTCACCCTCCAGACTTCACCTTCTCCTTCTCCTTCTTCTGCTTCTTCTGATTCACCCTCCAGACTTCAACTTCTCCTTCTCCTTCTTCTACTTCTTCAGATTCACCCTCCAGACTTCACCTTCTCCTTCTCCTTCTTCTACTTCTTCTGATTCACCCTCCAGTCTTCACCTTCTCCTTCTCCTTCTTCTGTTTCTTCTGCTTCACCCTCCAGACTTCACCTTCTCCTTCTCTTTCTTCTGCTTCTTCTGATTCACCCTCCAGACTTCACCTTCTCCTTCTCCTTCTTCTACTTCCTCTGCTACACCCCCCTGACTTCACCTGCTCCTTCTCCTTCTTCTGCTTCTTCTGATTCACCATCCTGACTTCACCTTCTCCTTCTCCTTCTTCTGCTTCTTCTGATTCACCCTCCAGACTTCACCTTCTCCTTCTCCTTCTTCTGCTTCTTCTGATTCACCCTCCTGACTTCACCTTCTCCTTCTCCTTCTTCTACTTCTTCTGATTCACCCTCCTGACTTCACCTTCTCCTTCTCCTTCTTCTACTTCTTCTGCTTCACCCTCCAGACTTCACCTTCTCCTTCTCCTTCTTCTACTTCTTCTGATTCACCCTCCAGACTTCACCTTCTCCTTCTCCTTCTTCTGCTTCTTCTGATTCACCCTCCAGACTTCACCTTCTCATTCTCCTTCTTCTGCTTCTTCTGCTGCGCCCTCCAGACTTCACCTTCTCCTTCTCCTTCTTCTGCTTCTTCTGCTTCACACTCCAGACTTCACCTTCTCCTTCTCCTTCTTCTGCTTCTTCTGCTGCGCCCTCCAGGCTTCACCTTCTCCTTCTCCTTCTTCTGCTTCTTCTGCTTCACCGTCCTGACTTCACCTTCTCGTTCTCCTTGTTCTACTTCATCTGCTACACCCCCCTGACTTCACCTGCTCCTTCTCCTTCTTCTGCTTCTTCTGATTCACCCTCCTGACTTCACCTTCTCCTTCTCCTTCTTCTGCTTCTTCTGATTCACCCTCCAGACTTCACCTTCTCCTTCTCCTTCTTCTACTTCTTCTGATTCACCCTCCAGACTTCACCTTCTCCTTCTCCTTCTTCTGCTTCTTCTGATTCACCCTCCAGACTTCACCTTCTCCTTCTCCTTATTCTGCTTCTTCTGATTCACCCTCCAGACTTCACCTTCTCCTTCTCCTTATTCTGCTTCTTCTGATTCACCCTCCAGACTTCACCTTCTCCTTCTCCTTCCTTTGCTTCTTCTGATTCACCCTCCAGACTTCACCTTCTCCTTCTCCTTCTTCTGATTCTTCTGATTCACCCTCCAGACTTCACCTTCTCCTTCTCCATCTTCTGCTTCTTCTGATTCACCCTCCTGACTTCACCTTCTCCTTCTCCTTCTTCTACTTCTTCTGATTCACCCTCCTGACTTCACCTTCTCCTTCTCCATCTTCTACTTCTTCTGCTTCACCCTCCAGACTTCAACTTCTCCTTCTCCTTCTTCTACTTCTTCTGATTCACCCTCCAGACTTCACCTTCTCCTTCTCCTTCTTCTGCTTCTTCTGATTCACCCTCCAGACTTCACCTTCTCCTTCTCCTTCTTCTGCTTCTTCTGATTCACCCTCCAGACTTCACCTTCTCCTTCTCCTCCTTCTACTTCTTCTGATTCACCCTCCAGACTTCACCTTCTCCTTCTCCTTCTTCTGCTTCTTCTGATTCACCCTCCGGACTTCACCTTCTCCTTCTCCTTCGTCTACTTCTTCTGATTCACCCTCCAGACTACACCTTCTCCTTCTCCTTCTTCTACTTCTTCTGATTCACCCTCCAGACTTCACCTTCTCCTTCTCCTTCTTCTGTTTCTTCTGATTCACCCTCCAGACTTCATCTTCTCCTTCTCCTTCTTCTACTTCTTCTGATTCACCCTCCAGACTTCACCTTCTCCTTCTCCTTCTTCTACTTCTTCTGATTCACCCTCCAGACTTCATCTTCTCCTTCTCCTTCTTCTACTTCTTCTGATTCACCCTCCAGACTTCACCTTCTCCTTCTCCTTCTTCTGCTTCTTCTGATTCACCCTCCAGACTTCACCTTCTCCTTCTCCTTATTCTGCTTCTTCTGATTCACCTCCAGACTTCACCTTCTCCTTCTCCTTCTTCTGCTTCTTCTGATTCACCCTCCAGACTTCACCTTCTCCTTCTCCTTCTTCTGCTTCTTCTGATTCACCCTCCAGACTTCACCTTCTCCTTCTCCTTCTTCTACTTCTTCTGTTTCACCCTCCAGACTTAACCTTCTCCTTCTCCTTCTTCTGCTTCTTCTGATTCACCCTCCAGACTTCACCTTCTCCTTCTCCTTCGTCTACTTCTTCTGATTCACCCTCCAGACGACACCTTCTCCTTCTCCTTCTTCTACTTCTTCTGATTCACCCTCCAGACTTCACCTTCTCCTTCTCCTTCTTCTGTTTCTTCTGATTCACCCTCCAGACTTCATCTTCTCCTTCTCCTTCTTCTACTTCTTCTGATTCACCCTCCAGACTTCACCTTCTCCTTCTCCTTCTTCTACTTCTTCTGATTCACCCTCCGGACTTCATCTTCTCCTTCTCCTTCTTCTGCTTCTTCTGATTCACCCTCCAGACTTCACCTTCTCCTTCTCCTTCTTCTGCTTCTTCTGATTCACCCTCCAGACTTCAACTTCTCCTTCTCCTTCTTCTACTTCTTCTGATTCACCCTCCAGACTTCACCTTCTCCTTCTCCTTCTTCTACTTCTTCTGATTCACCCTCCAGTCTTCACCTTCTCCTTCTCCTTCTTCTGTTTCTTCTGCTTCACCCTCCAGACTTCACCTTCTCCTTCTCTTTCTTCTGCTTCTTCTGATTCACCCTCCAGACTTCACCTTCTCCTTCTCCTTCTTCTGATTCTTCTGATTCACCCTCCAGACTTCACCTTCTCCTTCTCCTTCTTCTGCTTCTTCTGATTCACCCTCCTGACTTCACCTTCTCCTTCTCCTTCTTCTACTTCTTCTGATTCACCCTCCTGACTTCACCTTCTCCTTCTCCTTCTTCTACTTCTTCTGCTTCACCCTCCAGACTTCACCTTCTCCTTCTCCTTCTTCTACTTCTTCTGATTCACCCTCCAGACTTCACCTTCTCCTTCTCCTTCTTCTGCTTCTTCTGATTCACCCTCCAGACTTCACCTTCTCATTCTCCTTCTTCTGCTTCTTCTGCTGCGCCCTCCAGACTTCACCTTCTCCTTCTCCTTCTTCTGCTTCTTCTGCTTCACACTCCAGACTTCACCTTCTCCTTCTCCTTCTTCTGCTTCTTCTGCTGCGCCCTCCAGGCTTCACCTTCTCCTTCTCCTTCTTCTGCTTCTTCTGCTTCACCGTCCTGACTTCACCTTCTCCTTCTCCTTGTTCTACTTCCTCTGCTACACCCCCCTGACTTCACTTGCTCCTTCTCCTTCTTCTGCTTCTTCTGATTCACCATCCTGACTTCACCTTCTCCTTCTCCTTCTTCTGCTTCTTCTGATTCACCCTCCAGACTTCACCTTCTCCTTCTCCTTCTTCTGCTTCTTCTGATTCACCCTCCTGACTTCACCTTCTCCTTCTCCTTCTTCTACTTCTTCTGATTCACCCTCCTGACTTCACCTTCTCCTTCTCCTTCTTCTACTTCTTCTGCTTCACCCTCCAGACTTCACCTTCTCCTTCTCCTTCTTCTACTTCTTCTGATTCACCCTCCAGACTTCACCTTCTCCTTCTCCTTCTTCTGCTTCTTCTGATTCACCCTCCAGACTTCACCTTCTCATTCTCCTTCTTCTGCTTCTTCTGCTGCGCCCTCCAGACTTCACCTTCTCCTTCTCCTTCTTCTGCTTCTTCTGCTTCACACTCCAGACTTCACCTTCTCCTTCTCCTTCTTCTGCTTCTTCTGCTGCGCCCTCCAGGCTTCACCTTCTCCTTCTCCTTCTTCTGCTTCTTCTGCTTCACCGTCCTGACTTCACCTTCTCCTTCTCCTTGTTCTACTTCTTCTGCTACACCCCCCTGACTTCACCTGCTCCTTCTCCTTCTTCTGCTTCTTCTGATTCACCCTCCTGACTTCACCTTCTCCTTCTCCTTCTTCTGCTTCTTCTGATTCACCCTCCAGACTTCACCTTCTCCTTCTCCTTCTTCTGCTTCTTCTGATTCACACTCCAGACTTCACCTTCTCCTTCTCCTTCTTCTGCTTCTTCTGATTCACCCTCCAGACTTCACCTTCTCCTTCTCCTTCTTCTGCTTCTTCTGATTCACCCTCCAGACTTCACCTTCTCCTTCTCCTTCTTCTACTTCTTCTGATTCACCCTCCAGACTTCACCTTCTCCTTCTCCTTCTTCTACTTCTTCTGATTCACCCTCCAGTCTTCACCTTCTCCTTCTCCTTCTTCTGTTTCTTCTGCTTCACCCTCCAGACTTCACCTTCTCCTTCTCTTTCTTCTGCTTCTTCTGCTTCACCCTCCAGACTTCACCTTCTACTTCTCCTTCTTCTGATTCTTCTGATTCACCCTCCAGACTTCACCTTCTCTATCTCCTTCTTCTGCTTCTTCTGATTCACCCTACTGACTTCACCTTCTCCTTCTCCTTCTTCTGCTTCTTCTGATTCACCCTCCTGACTTCACCTTCTACTTCTCCTTCTTCTACTTCTTCTGCTTCACCCTCCAGACTTCACCTTCTCCTTCTCCTTCTTCTACTTCTTCTGATTCACCCTCCAGACTTCACCTTCTCCTTCTCCTTCTTCTGCTTCTTCTGATTCACCCTCCAGACTTCACCTTCTCCTTCTCCTTATTCTGCTTCTTCTGATTCACCCTCCAGACTTCACCTTCTCCTTCTCCTTCTTCTGCTTCTTCTGATTCACCCTCCAGACTTCACCTTCTCCTTCTCCTTCTTCTGCTTCTTCTGATTCACCCTCCAGACTTCACCTTCTCCTTCTCCTTCTTCTGCTTCTTCTGATTCACCCTCCAGACTTCACCTTCTCCTTCTCCTTCTTCTACTTCTTCTGATTCACCCTCCAGACTTCACCTTCTCCTTCTCCTTCTTCTGCTTCTTCTGATTCACCCTCCTGACTTCACCTTCTCCTTCTCCTTCTTCTACATCTTCTGATTCACCCTCCTGACTTCACCTTCTCCTTCTCCTTCTTCTACTTCTTCTGCTTCACCCTCCAGACTTCACCTTCTCCTTCTCCTTCTTCTACTTCTTCTTATTCACCCTCCAGACTTCACCTTCTCCTTCTCCTTCTTCTACTTCTTCTGATTCACCCTCCAGACTTCACCTTCTCCTTCTCCTTCTTCTACTTCTTCTGATTCACCCTCCAGACTTCACCTTCTCCTTCTCCTTCTTCTGCTTCTTCTGATTCACCCTCCAGACTTCACCTTCTCCTTCTCCTGATTCTGCTTCTTCTGAATCACCCTCCAGACTTCACCTTCTCCTTCTCCTTCTTCTGCTTCTTCTGATTCACCCTCCAGACTTCACCTTCTCCTTCTCCTTCTTCTGCTTCTTCTGATTCACCCTCCAGACTTCACCTTCACCTTCTCCTTCTTCTACTTCTTCTGATTCACCCTCCAGACTTCTCCTTCTCCATCTCCTTCTTCTGCTTCTTCTGATTCACCCTCCAGACTTCACCTTCTCCTTCTCCTTCGTCTACTTCTTCTGATTCACCCTCCAGACTTCACCTTCTCCTTCTCCTTCTTCTGCTTCTTCTGATTCACCCTCCAGACTTCACCTTCTCCTTCTCCTTCTTCTACTTCTTCTGATTCACCCTCCAGACTTCACCTTCTCCTTCTCCTTCTTCTGATTCTTCTGATTCACCCTCCAGACTTCACCTTCTCCTTCTCCTTCTTCTGCTTCTCTGATTCACCCTCCTGACTTCACCTTCTCCTTCTCCTTCTTCTACATCTTCTGATTCACCCTCCTGACTTCACCTTCTCCTTCTCCTTCTTCTACTTCTTCTGCTTCCCCCTCCAGACTTCACCTTCTCCTTCTCCTTCTTCTACTTCTTCTGATTCACCCTCCAGACTTCACCTTCTCCTTCTCCTTCTTCTACTTCTTCTGATTCACCCTCCAGACTTCACCTTCTCCTTCTCCTTCTTCTACTTCTTCTGATTCACCCTCCAGACTTCACCTTCTCCTTCTCCTTCTTCTGCTTCTTCTGATTCACCCTCCAGACATCACCTTCTCCTTCTCCTTATTCTGCTTCTCTGAATCACCCTCCAGACTTCACCTTCTCCTTCTCCTTCTTCTGCTTCTTCTGATTCACCCTCCAGACTTCACCTTCTCCTTCTCCTTCTTCTACTTCTTCTGATTCACACTCCAGACTTCACCTTCACCATCTCCTTCTTCTGCTTCTTCTGATTCACCCTCCAGACTTCACCTTCTCCTTCTCCTTCGTCTACTTCTTCTGATTCACCCTCCAGACTACACTTTCTCCTTCTCCTTCTTCTACTTCTTCTGATTCACCCTCCAGACTTCACCTTCTCCTTCTCCTTCTTCTGTTTCTTCTGATTCACCCTCCAGACTTCACCTTCTCCTTCTCCTTCTTCTACTACTTCTGATTCACCCTCCAGACTTCACCTTCTCCTTCTCCTTCTTCTACTTCTTCTGATTCACCCTCCAGACTTCATCTTCTCCTTCTCCTTCTTCTGCTTCTTCTGATTCACCCTCCAGACTTCACCTTCTCCTTCTCCTTCTTCTGCTTCTTCTGATTCACCCTCCAGACTTCACCTTCTCCTTCTCCTTCTTCTACTTCTTCTGATTCACCCTCCAGACTTCACCTTCTCCTTCTCCTTCTTCTACTTCTTCTGATTCACCCTCCAGTCTTCACCTTCTCCTTCTCCTTCTTCTGTTTCTTCTGCTTCACCCTCCAGACTTCACCTTCTCCTTCTCCTCCTTCTGATTCTTCTGATTCACCCTCCAGACTTCACCTACTCCTTCTCCTTCTTCTACTTCTTCTGATTCACGCTCCAGTCTTCACCTTCTCCTTCTCCTTCTTCTGTTTCTTCTGCTTCACCCTCCAGACTTCACCTTCTCCTTCTCCTTCTTCTGATTCTTCTGATTCACCCTCCAGACTTCACCTACTCCTTCTCCTTCTTCTGCTTCTTCTGATTCACCCTCCTGACTTCACCTTCTCCTTCTCCTTCTTCTACTTCTTCTGATTCACCCTCCTGACTTCAGCTTCTCCTTCTCCTTCTTCTACTTCTTCTGCTTCACCCTCCAGACTTCACCTTCTCCTTCTCCTTCTTCTACTTCTTCTGATTCACCCTCCAGACTTCACCTTCTCCTTCTCCTTATTCTGCTTCTTCTGATTCACCCTCCAGACTTCACCTTCTCCTTCTCCTTATTCTGCTTCTTCTGATTCACCCTCCAGACTTCACCTTCTCCTTCTCCTTCCTTTGCTTCTTCTGATTCACCCTCCAGACTTCACCTTCTCCTTCTCCTTCTTCTGAATCTTCTGATTCACCCTCCAGACTTCACCTTCTTCTTCTCCATCTTCTGCTTCTTCTGATTCACCCTCCTGACTTCACCTTCTCCTTCTCCTTCTTCTACTTCTTCTGATTCACCCTCCCGACTTCACCTTCTCCTTCTCCATCTTGTACTTCTTCTGCTTCACCCTCCAGACTTCAACTTCTCCTTCTCCTTCTTCTACTTCTTCTGATTCACCCTCCAGACTTCACCTTCTCCTTCTCCTTCTTCTGCTTCTTCTGATTCACCCTCCAGACTTCACCTTCTCCTTCTCCTTCTTCTGCTTCTTCTGATTCACCCTCCAGACTTCACCTTCTCCTTCTCCTTCTTCTACTTCTTCTGATTCACCCTCCAGACTTCACCTTCTCCTTCTCCTTCTTCTGCTTCTTCTGATTCACCCTCCAGACTTCACCTTCTCCTTCTCCTTCGTCTACTTCTTCTGATTCACCCTCCAGACTACACCTTCTCCTTCTTCTACTTCTTCTGATTCACCCTCCAGACTTCACCTTCTCCTCCTCCTTCTTCTGTTTCTTCTGATTCACCCTCCAGACTTCATCTTCTCCTTCTCCTTCTTCTACTTCTTCTGATTCACCCTCCAGACTTCACCTTCTCCTTCTCCTTCTTCTACTTCTTCTGATTCACCCTCCAGTCTTCACCATCTCCTTCTCCTTCTTCTGTTTCTTCTGCTTCACCCTCCAGACTTCACCTTCTCCTTCTCTTTCTTCTGCTTCTTCTGATTCACCCTCCAGACTTCACCTTCTCCTTCTCCGTCTTCTGATTCTTCTGATTCACCCTCCAGACTTCACCTTCTCCTTCTCCTTCTTCTGCTTCTTCTGATTCACCCTCCTGACTTCACCTTCTCCTTCTCCTTCTTCTACTTCTTCTGATTCACCCTCCTGACTTCACCTTCTCCTTCTCCTTCTTCTACTTCTTCTGCTTCACCCTCCAGACTTCACCTTCTCCTTCTCCTTCTTCTACTTCTTCTGATTCACCCTCCAGACTTCACCTTCTCCTTCTCCTTCTTCTGCTTCTTCTGATTCACCCTCCAGACTTCACCTTCTCCTTCTCCTTATTCTGCTTCTTCTGATTCACCCTCCAGACTTCACCTTCTTCTTCTCCTTCCTTTGCTTCTTCTGATTCACCCTCCAGACTTCACCTTCTCCTTCTCCTTCTTCAGATTCTTCTGCTTCACTCTCCTGACTTCACCTTCTCCTTCTCCTTCTTCTACTTCTTCTGATTCACCCTCCAGACTTCACCTACTCCTTCTCCTTCTTCTGCTTCTTCTGATTCACCCTCCTGACTTCACCTTCTCCTTCTCCTTCTTCTGCTTCTTCTGATTCACCCTCCAGACTTCACCTTCTCCTTCTCCTTCTTCTGCTTCTTCTGATTCACCCTCCAGACTTCACCTTCTCCTTCTCCTTCTTCTGCTTCTTCTGATTCACCCTCCAGACCTCACCTTCTCCTTCTCCTTCTTCTACTTCTTCTGATTCACCCTCCAGACTTCATCTTCTCCTTCTCCTTCTTCTGCTTCTTCTGATTCACCCTCCAGACTTCACCTTCTCCTTCTCCTTCTTCTGCTTCTTCTGATTCACCCTCCAGACTTCACCTTCTCCTTCTCCTTCTTCTACTTCTTCTGATTCACCCTCCAGACTTCACCTTCTCCTTCTCCTTCTTCTACTTCTTCTGATTCACCCTCCAGTCTTCACCTTCTCCTTCTCCTTCTTCTGTTTCTTCTGCTTCACCCTCCAGACTTCACCTTCTCCTTCTCTTTCTTCTGCTTCTTCTGCTTCACCCTCCAGACTTCACCTTCTCCTTCTCCTTCTTCTGATTCTTCTGATTCACCCTCCAGACTTCACCTTCTCTATCTCCTTCTTCTGCTTCTTCTGATTCACCCTCCTGACTTCACCTTCTCCTTCTCCTTCTTCTACTTCTTCTGATTCACCCTCCTGACTTCACCTTCACCTTCTCCTTCTTCTGCTTCTTCTGATTCACCCTCCAGACTTCACCTTCTCCTTCTCCTTATTCTGCTTCTTCTGAATCACCCTCCAGACTTCACCTTCTCCTTCTCCTTCTTCTGCTTCTTCTGATTCACCCTCCAGACTTCACCTTCTCCTTCTCCTTCTTCTGCTTCTTCTGATTCACCCTCCAGACTTCACCTTCACCTTCTCCTTCTTCTACTTCTTCTGATTCACCCTCCAGACTTCACCTTCTCCATCTCCTTCTTCTGCTTCTTCTGATTCACCCTCCAGAATTCACCTTCTCCTTCTCCTTCGCCTACTTCTTCTGATTCACCCTCCAGACGTCACCTTCTCCTTCTCCTTCTTCTGCTTCTTCTGATTCACCCTCCAGACATCACCTTCTTCTTCTCCTTATTCTGCTTCTTCTGAATCACCCTCCAGACTTCACCTTCTCCTTCTCCTTCTTCTGCTTCTTCTGATTCACCCTCCAGACTTCACCTTCTCCTTCTCCTTCTTCTACTTCTTCTGATTCACCCTCCAGACTTCACCTTCTCCATCTCCTTCTTCTGCTTCTTCTGATTCACCCTCCAGACTTCACCTTCTCCTTCTCCTTCGTCTACTTCTTCTGATTCACCCTCCAGACTACACCTTCTCCTTCTCCTTCTTCTACTTCTTCTGATTCACCCTCCAGACTTCACCTTCTCCTTCTCCTTCTTCTGTTTCTTCTGATTCACCCTCCAGACTTCACCTTCTCCTTCTCCTTCTTCTACTACTTCTGATTCACCCTCCAGACTTCACCTTCTCCTTCTCCTTCTTCTACTTCTTCTGATTCACCCTCCAGACTTCATCTTCTCCTTCTCCTTCTTCTGCTTCTTCTGATTCACCCTCCAGACTTCACCTTCTCCTTCTCCTTCTCATGCTTCTTCTGATTCACCCTCCAGACTTCACCTTCTCCTTCTCCTTCTTCTACTTCTTCTGATTCACCCTCCAGACTTCACCTTCTCCTTCTCCTTCTTCTACTTCTTCTGATTCACCCTCCAGTCTTCACCTTCTCCTTCTCCTTCTTCTGTTTCTTCTGCTTCACCCTCCAGACTTCAACTTCTCCTTCTCTTTCTTCTGCTTCTTCTGATTCACCCTCCAGACTTCACCTTCTCCTTCTCCTTCTTCTGATTCTTCTGATTCACCCTCCAGACTTCACCTACTCCTTCTCCTTCTTCTGCTTCTTCCGATTCACCCTCCTGACTTCACCTTCTCCTCCTCCTTCTTCTACTTCTTCTGATTCACCCTCCTGACTTCAGCTTCTCCTTCTCCTTCTTCTACTTCTTCTGCTTCACCCTCCAGACTTCACCTTCTCCTTCTCCTTCTTCTACTTCTTCTGATTCACCCTCCAGACTTCACCTTCTCCTTCTCCTTCTTCTGAATCTTCTGATTCACCCTCCAGACTTCACCTTCTTCTTCTCCATCTTCTGCTTCTTCTGATTCACCCTCCTGACTTCAGCTTCTCCTTCTCCTTCTTCTACTTCTTCTGCTTCACCCTCCAGACTTCACCTTCTCCTTCTCCTTCTTCTACTTCTTCTGATTCACCCTCCAGACTTCACCTTCTCCTTCTCCTTCTTCTGAATCTTCTGATTCACCCTCCAGACTTCACCTTCTTCTTCTCCATCTTCTGCTTCTTCTGATTCACCCTCCTGACTTCACCTTCTCCTTCTCCTTCTTCTACTTCTTCTGATTCACCCACCCGACTTCACCTTCTCCTTCACCTTCTTCTACTTCTTCTGATTCACCCTCCAGACTTCACCTTCTCCTTCTCCTTATTCTGCTTCTTCTGATTCACCCTCCTGACTTCACCTTCTCCTTCTCCTTCTTCTACTTCTTCTGATTCACCCTCCTGACTTCAGCTTCTCCTTCTCCTTCTTCTACTTCTTCTGCTTCACCCTCCAGACTTCACCTTCTCCTTCTCCATCTTGTACTTCTTCTGCTTCACCCTCCAGACTTCAACTTCTCCTTCTCCTTCTTCTACTTCTTCTGATTCACCCTCCAGACTTCACCTTCTCCTTCTCCTTCTTCTGCTTCTTCTGATTCACCCTCCAGACTTCACCTTCTCCTTCTCCTTCTTCTGCTTCTTCTGATTCACCCTCCAGACTTCACCTTCTCCTTCTCCTTCTTCTACTTCTTCTGATTCACCCTCCAGACTTCACCTTCTCCTTCTCCTTCTTCTGCTTCTTCTGATTCACCCTCCAGACTTCACCTTCTCCTTCTCCTTCGTCTACTTCTTCTGATTCACCCTCCAGACTACACCTTCTCCTTCTTCTACTTCTTCTGATTCACCCTCCAGACTTCACCTTCTCCTCCTCCTTCTTCTGTTTCTTCTGATTCACCCTCCAGACTTCATCTTCTCCTTCTCCTTCTTCTACTTCTTCTGATTCACCCTCCAGACTTCACCTTCTCCTTCTCCTTCTTCTACTTCTTCTGATTCACCCTCCAGTCTTCACCATCTCCTTCTCCTTCTTCTGTTTCTTCTGCTTCACCCTCCAGACTTCACCTTCTCCTTCTCTTTCTTCTGCTTCTTCTGATTCACCCTCCAGACTTCACCTTCTCCTTCTCCGTCTTCTGATTCTTCTGATTCACCCTCCAGACTTCACCTTCTCCTTCTCCTTCTTCTGCTTCTTCTGATTCACCCTCCTGACTTCACCTTCTCCTTCTCCTTCTTCTACTTCTTCTGATTCACCCTCCTGACTTCACCTTCTCCTTCTCCTTCTTCTACTTCTTCTGCTTCACCCTCCAGACTTCACCTTCTCCTTCTCCTTCTTCTACTTCTTCTGATTCACCCTCCAGACTTCACCTTCTCCTTCTCCTTCTTCTGCTTCTTCTGATTCACCCTCCAGACTTCACCTTCTCCTTCTCCTTATTCTGCTTCTTCTGATTCACCCTCCAGACTTCACCTTCTTCTTCTCCTTCCTTTGCTTCTTCTGATTCACCCTCCAGACTTCACCTTCTCCTTCTCCTTCTTCAGATTCTTCTGCTTCACTCTCCTGACTTCACCTTCTCCTTCTCCTTCTTCTACTTCTTCTGATTCACCCTCCAGACTTCACCTACTCCTTCTCCTTCTTCTGCTTCTTCTGATTCACCCTCCTGACTTCACCTTCTCCTTCTCCTTCTTCTGCTTCTTCTGATTCACCCTCCAGACTTCACCTTCTCCTTCTCCTTCTTCTGCTTCTTCTGATTCACCCTCCAGACTTCACCTTCTCCTTCTCCTTCTTCTGCTTCTTCTGATTCACCCTCCAGACCTCACCTTCTCCTTCTCCTTCTTCTACTTCTTCTGATTCACCCTCCAGACTTCATCTTCTCCTTCTCCTTCTTCTGCTTCTTCTGATTCACCCTCCAGACTTCACCTTCTCCTTCTCCTTCTTCTGCTTCTTCTGATTCACCCTCCAGACTTCACCTTCTCCTTCTCCTTCTTCTACTTCTTCTGATTCACCCTCCAGACTTCACCTTCTCCTTCTCCTTCTTCTACTTCTTCTGATTCACCCTCCAGTCTTCACCTTCTCCTTCTCCTTCTTCTGTTTCTTCTGCTTCACCCTCCAGACTTCACCTTCTCCTTCTCTTTCTTCTGCTTCTTCTGCTTCACCCTCCAGACTTCACCTTCTCCTTCTCCTTCTTCTGATTCTTCTGATTCACCCTCCAGACTTCACCTTCTCTATCTCCTTCTTCTGCTTCTTCTGATTCACCCTCCTGACTTCACCTTCTCCTTCTCCTTCTTCTACTTCTTCTGATTCACCCTCCTGACTTCACCTTCACCTTCTCCTTCTTCTGCTTCTTCTGATTCACCCTCCAGACTTCACCTTCTCCTTCTCCTTATTCTGCTTCTTCTGAATCACCCTCCAGACTTCACCTTCTCCTTCTCCTTCTTCTGCTTCTTCTGATTCACCCTCCAGACTTCACCTTCTCCTTCTCCTTCTTCTGCTTCTTCTGATTCACCCTCCAGACTTCACCTTCACCTTCTCCTTCTTCTACTTCTTCTGATTCACCCTCCAGACTTCACCTTCTCCATCTCCTTCTTCTGCTTCTTCTGATTCACCCTCCAGAATTCACCTTCTCCTTCTCCTTCGCCTACTTCTTCTGATTCACCCTCCAGACGTCACCTTCTCCTTCTCCTTCTTCTGCTTCTTCTGATTCACCCTCCAGACTTCACCTTCTCCTTCTCCTTCTTCTACTTCTTCTGCTTCCCCCTCCAGACTTCACCTTCTCCTTCTCCTTCTTCTACTTCTTCTGATTCACCCTCCAGACTTCACCTTCTCCTTCTCCTTCTTCTACTTCTTCTGATTCACCCTCCAGACTTCACCTTCTCCTTCTCCTTCTTCTACTTCTTCTGATTCACCCTCCAGACTTCACCTTCTCCTTCTCCTTCTTCTGCTTCTTCTGATTCACCCTCCAGACATCACCTTCTTCTTCTCCTTATTCTGCTTCTTCTGAATCACCCTCCAGACTTCACCTTCTCCTTCTCCTTCTTCTGCTTCTTCTGATTCACCCTCCAGACTTCACCTTCTCCTTCTCCTTCTTCTACTTCTTCTGATTCACCCTCCAGACTTCACCTTCTCCATCTCCTTCTTCTGCTTCTTCTGATTCACCCTCCAGACTTCACCTTCTCCTTCTCCTTCGTCTACTTCTTCTGATTCACCCTCCAGACTACACCTTCTCCTTCTCCTTCTTCTACTTCTTCTGATTCACCCTCCAGACTTCACCTTCTCCTTCTCCTTCTTCTGTTTCTTCTGATTCACCCTCCAGACTTCACCTTCTCCTTCTCCTTCTTCTACTACTTCTGATTCACCCTCCAGACTTCACCTTCTCCTTCTCCTTCTTCTACTTCTTCTGATTCACCCTCCAGACTTCATCTTCTCCTTCTCCTTCTTCTGCTTCTTCTGATTCACCCTCCAGACTTCACCTTCTCCTTCTCCTTCTCATGCTTCTTCTGATTCACCCTCCAGACTTCACCTTCTCCTTCTCCTTCTTCTACTTCTTCTGATTCACCCTCCAGACTTCACCTTCTCCTTCTCCTTCTTCTACTTCTTCTGATTCACCCTCCAGTCTTCACCTTCTCCTTCTCCTTCTTCTGTTTCTTCTGCTTCACCCTCCAGACTTCAACTTCTCCTTCTCTTTCTTCTGCTTCTTCTGATTCACCCTCCAGACTTCACCTTCTCCTTCTCCTTCTTCTGATTCTTCTGATTCACCCTCCAGACTTCACCTACTCCTTCTCCTTCTTCTGCTTCTTCTGATTCACCCTCCTGACTTCACCTTCTCCTCCTCCTTCTTCTACTTCTTCTGATTCACCCTCCTGACTTCAGCTTCTCCTTCTCCTTCTTCTACTTCTTCTGCTTCCCCCTCCAGACTTCACCTTCTCCTTCTCCTTCTTCTACTTCTTCTGATTCACCCTCCAGACTTCACCTTCTCCTTCTCCTTCTTCTACTTCTTCTGATTCACCCTCCAGACTTCACCTTCTCCTTCTCCTTCTTCTACTTCTTCTGATTCACCCTCCAGACTTCACCTTCTCCTTCTCCTTCTTCTGCTTCTTCTGATTCACCCTCCAGACATCACCTTCTTCTTCTCCTTATTCTGCTTCTTCTGAATCACCCTCCAGACTTCACCTTCTCCTTCTCCTTCTTCTGCTTCTTCTGATTCACCCTCCAGACTTCACCTTCTCCTTCTCCTTCTTCTACTTCTTCTGATTCACCCTCCAGACTTCACCTTCTCCATCTCCTTCTTCTGCTTCTTCTGATTCACCCTCCAGACTTCACCTTCTCCTTCTCCTTCGTCTACTTCTTCTGATTCACCCTCCAGACTACACCTTCTCCTTCTCCTTCTTCTACTTCTTCTGATTCACCCTCCAGACTTCACCTTCTCCTTCTCCTTCTTCTGTTTCTTCTGATTCACCCTCCAGACTTCACCTTCTCCTTCTCCTTCTTCTACTACTTCTGATTCACCCTCCAGACTTCACCTTCTCCTTCTCCTTCTTCTACTTCTTCTGATTCACCCTCCAGACTTCATCTTCTCCTTCTCCTTCTTCTGCTTCTTCTGATTCACCCTCCAGACTTCACCTTCTCCTTCTCCTTCTCATGCTTCTTCTGATTCACCCTCCAGACTTCACCTTCTCCTTCTCCTTCTTCTACTTCTTCTGATTCACCCTCCAGACTTCACCTTCTCCTTCTCCTTCTTCTACTTCTTCTGATTCACCCTCCAGTCTTCACCTTCTCCTTCTCCTTCTTCTGTTTCTTCTGCTTCACCCTCCAGACTTCAACTTCTCCTTCTCTTTCTTCTGCTTCTTCTGATTCACCCTCCAGACTTCACCTTCTCCTTCTCCTTCTTCTGATTCTTCTGATTCACCCTCCAGACTTCACCTACTCCTTCTCCTTCTTCTGCTTCTTCTGATTCACCCTCCTGACTTCACCTTCTCCTCCTCCTTCTTCTACTTCTTCTGATTCACCCTCCTGACTTCAGCTTCTCCTTCTCCTTCTTCTACTTCTTCTGCTTCACCCTCCAGACTTCACCTTCTCCTTCTCCTTCTTCTACTTCTTCTGATTCACCCTCCAGACTTCACCTTCTCCTTCTCCTTATTCTGCTTCTTCTGATTCACCCTCCAGACTTCACCTTCTCCTTCTCCTTATTCTGCTTCTTCTGATTCACCCTCCAGACTTCACCTTCTCCTTCTCCTTCCTTTGCTTCTTCTGATTCACCCTCCAGACTTCACCTTCTCCTTCTCCTTCTTCTGAATCTTCTGATTCACCCTCCAGACTTCACCTTCTCCTTCTCCATCTTCTGCTTCTTCTGATTCACCCTCCTGACTTCACCTTCTCCTTCTCCTTCTTCTACTTCTTCTGATTCACCCTCCTGACTTCACCTTCTCCTTCTCCATCTTCTATTTCTTCTGCTTCACCCTCCAGACTTCAACTTCTCCTTCTCCTTCTTCTACTTCTTCTGATTCACCCTCCAGACTTCACCTTCTCCTTCTCCTTCTTCTGCTTCTTCTGATTCACCCTCCAGACTTCACCTTCTCCTTCTCCTTCTTCTGCTTCTTCTGATTCACCCTCCAGACTTCACCTTCTCCTGCTCCTTCTTCTACTTCTTCTGATTCACCCTCCAGACTTCACCTTCTCCTTCTCCTTCTTCTGCTTCTTCTGATTCACCCTCCAGACTTCACCTTCTCCTTCTCCTTCGTCTACTTCTTCTGATTCACCCTCCAGACTACACCTTCTCCTTCTTCTACTTCTTCTGATTCACCCTCCAGACTTCACCTTCTCCTCCTCCTTCTTCTGTTTCTTCTGATTCACCCTCCAGACTTCATCTTCTCCTTCTCCTTCTTCTACTTCTTCTGATTCACCCTCCAGACTTCACCTTCTCCTTCTCCTTCTTCTACTTCTTCTGATTCACCCTCCAGTCTTCACCTTCTCCTTCTCCTTCTTCTGTTTCTTCTGCTTCACCCTCCAGACTTCACCTTCTCCTTCTCTTTCTTCTGCTTCTTCTGATTCACCCTCCAGACTTCACCTACTCCTTCTCCTTCTTCTGATTCTTCTGATTCACCCTCCAGACTTCACCTTCTCCTTCTCCTTCTTCTGCTTCTTCTGATTCACCCTCCTGACTTCACCTTCTCCTTCTCCTTCTTCTACTTCTTCTGATTCACCCTCCTGACTTCACCTTCTCCTTCTCCTTCTTCTACTTCTTCTGCTTCACCCTCCAGACTTCACCTTCCCCTTCTCCTTCTTCTACTTCTTCTGATTCACCCTCCAGACTTCACCTTCTCCTTCTCCTTCTTCTGCTTCTTCTGATTCACCCTCCAGACTTCACCTTCTCCTTCTCCTTATTCTGCTTCTTCTGATTCACCCTCCAGACTTCAACTTCTCCTTCTCCTTATTCTGCTTCTTCTGATTCACCCTCCAGACTTCACCTTCTCCTTCTCCTTATTCTGCTTCTTCTGATTCACCCTCCAGACTTCACCTTCTCCTCTCCTTCCTTTGCTTCTTCTGATTCACCCTCCAGACTTCACCTTCTCCTTCTCCTTCTTCTGATTCTTCTGCTTCACTCTCCTGACTTCACCTTCTCCTTCTCCTTATTCTGCTTCTTCTGATTCACCCTCCAGACTTCAACTTCTCCTTCTCCTTATTCTGCTTCTTCTGATTCACCCTCCAGACTTCACCTTCTCCTTCTCCTTATTCTGCTTCTTCTGATTCACCCTCCAGACTTCACCTTCTCCTCTCCTTCCTTTGCTTCTTCTGATTCACCCTCCAGACTTCACCTACTCCTTCTCCTTCTTCTGCTTCTTCTGATTCACCCTCCTGACTTCACCTTCTCCTTCTCCTTCTTCTGCTTCTTCTGATTCACCCTCCAGACTTCACCTTCTCCTTCTCCTTCTTCTGCTTCTTCTGATTCACCCTCCAGACTTCACCTTCTCCTTCTCCTTCTTCTGCTTCTTCTGATTCACCCTCCAGACCTCACCTTCTCCTTCTCCTTCTTCTACTTCTTCTGATGCACCCTCCAGACTTCATCTTCTCCTTCTCCTTCTTCTGCTTCTTCTGATTCACCCTCCAGACTTCACCTTCTCCTTCTCCTTCTTCTGCTTCTTCTGATTCACCCTCCAGACTTCACCTTCTCCTTCTCCTTCTTCTACTTCTTCTGATTCACCCTCCAGACTTCACCTTCTCCTTCTCCTTCTTCTACTTCTTCTGATTCACCCTCCAGTCTTCACCTTCTCCTTCTCCTTCTTCTGTTTCTTCTGCTTCACCCTCCAGACTTCACCTTCTCCTTCTCTTTCTTCTGCTTCTTCTGCTTCACCCTCCAGACTTCACCTTCTCCTTCTCCTTCTTCTGATTCTTCTGATTCACCCTCCAGACTTCACCTTCTCTATCTCCTTCTTCTGCTTCTTCTGATTCACCCTCCTGACTTCACCTTCTCCTTCTCCTTCTTCTACTTCTTCTGATTCACCCTCCTGACTTCACCTTCACCTTCTCCTTCTTCTACTTCTTCTGCTTCACCCTCCAGACTTCACCTTCTCCTTCTCCTTCTTCTACTTCTTCTGATTCACCCTCCAGACTTCACCTTCTCCTTCTCCTTCTTCTGCTTCTTCTGATTCACCCTCCAGACTTCACCTTCTCCTTCTCCTTATTCTGCTTCTTCTGATTCACCCTCCAGACTTCACCTTCTCCTTCTCCTTCTTCTGCTTCTTCTGATTCACCCTCCAGACTTCACCTTCTCCTTCTCCTTCTTCTGCTTCTTCTGATTCACCCTCCAGACTTCACCTTCTCCTTCTCCTTCTTCTGCTTCTTCTGATTCACCCTCCAGATTTCTCCTTCTCCTTCTCCTTCTTCTACTTCTTCTGATTCACCCTCCAGACTTCACCTTCTCCTTCTCCTTCTTCTGCTTCTTCTGATTCACCCTCCTGACTTCACCTTCTCCTTCTCCTTCTTCTACATCTTCTGATTCACCCTCCTGACTTCACCTTCTCCTTCTCCTTCTTCTACTTCTTCTGCTTCAACCTCCAGACTTCACCTTCTCCTTCTCCTTCTTCTACTTCTTCTGATTCACCCTCCAGACTTCACCTTCTCCTTCTCCTTCTTCTACTTCTTCTGATTCACCCTCCAGACTTCACCTTCTCCTTCTCCTTCTTCTACTTCTTCTGATTCACCCTCCAGACTTCACCTTCTCCTTCTCCTTCTTCTGCTTCTTCTGATTCACCCTCCAGACTTCACCTTCTCCTTCTCCTTATTCTGCTCCTTTTGAATCACCCTCCAGACTTCACCTTCTCCTTCTCCTTCTTCTGCTTCTTCTGATTCACCCTCCAGACTTCACCTTCTCCTTCTCCTTCTTCTGCTTCTTCTGATTCACCCTCCAGACTTCACCTTCACCTTCTCCTTCTTCTACTTCTTCTGATTCACCCTCCAGACTTCACCTTCTCCATCTCCTTCTTCTGCTTCTTCTGATTCACCCTCCAGACTTCACCTTCTCCTTCTCCTTCGTCTACCTCTTCTGATTCACCCTCCAGACTTCACCTACTCCTTCTCCTTCTTCTGCTTCTTCTGATTCACCCTCCAGACTTCACCTTCTCCTTCTCCTTCTTCTACTTCTTCTGATTCACCCTCCAGACTTCACCTTCTCCTTCTCCTTCTTCTGATTCTTCTGATTCACCCTCCAGACTTCACCTTCTCCTTCTCCTTCTTCTGCTTCTTCTGATTCACCCTCCTGACTTCACCTTCTCCTTCTCCTTCTTCTACATCTTCTGATTCACCCTCCTGACTTCACCTTCTCCTTCTCCTTCTTCTACTTCTTCTGCTTCCCCCTCCAGACTTCACCTTCTCCTTCTCCTTCTTCTACTTCTTCTGATTCACCCTCCAGACTTCACCTTCTCCTTCTCCTTCTTCTACTTCTTCTGATTCACCCTCCAGACTTCACCTTCTCCTTCTCCTTCTTCTACTTCTTCTGATTCACCCTCCAGACTTCACCTTCTCCTTCTCCTTCTTCTGCTTCCTCAGATTCACCCTCCAGACATCACCTTCTCCTTCTCCTTATTCTGCTTCTTCTGAATCACCCTCCAGACTTCACCTTCTCCTTCTCCTTCTTCTGCTTCTTCTGATTCACCCTCCAGACTTCACCTTCTCCTTCTCCTTCTTCTGCTTCTTCTGATTCACCCTCCAGACTTCACCTTCTCCTTCTCCTTCTTCTACTTCTTCTGATTCACCCTCCAGACTTCACCTTCTCCATCTCCTTCTTCTGCTTCTTCTGATTCACCCTCCAGACTTCACCTTCTCCTTCTCCTTCGTCTACTTCTTCTGATTCACCCTCCAGACTACACCTTCTCCTTCTCCTTCTTCTACTTCTTCTGATTCACCCTCCAGACTTCACCTTCTCCTTCTCCTTCTTCTGTTTCTTCTGATTCACCCTCCAGACTTCACCTTCTCCTTCTCCTTCTTCTACTACTTCTGATTCACCCTCCAGACTTCACCTTCTCCTTCTCCTTCTTCTACTTCTTCTGATTCACCCTCCAGACTTCATCTTCTCCTTCTCCTTTTTCTGCTTCTTCTGATTCACCCTCCAGACTTCACCTTCTCCTTCTCCTTCTTCTGCTTCTTCTGATTCACCCTCCAGACTTCACCTTCTCCTTCTCCTTCTTCTACTTCTTCTGATTCACCCTCCAGTCTTCACCTTCTCCTTCTCCTTCTTCTGTTTCTTCTGCTTCACCCTCCAGACTTCACCTTCTCCTTCTCTTTCTTCTGCTTCTTCTGATTTTCCCTCCAGACTTCACCTTCTCCTTCTCCTTCTTCTGATTCTTCTGATTCACCCTCCAGACTTCACCTTCTCCTTCTCCTTCTTCTGCTTCTTCTGATTCACCCTCCTGACTTCACCTTCTCCTTCTCCTTCTTCTACTTCTTCTGATTCACCCTCCTGACTTCACCTTCTCCTTCTCCTTCTTCTACTTCTTCTGCTTCACCCTCCAGACTTCACCTTCTCCTTCTCCTTCTTCTGCTTCTTCTGATTCACCCTCCAGACTTCACCTTCTCCTTCTCCTTCTTCTGCTTCTTCTGATTCACCCTCCAGACTTCACCTTCTCCTTCTCCTTATTCTGCTTCTTCTGATTCACACTCCAGACTTCACCTTCTCCTTCTCCTTATTCTGCTTCTTCTGATTCACCCTCCAGACTTCATCTTCTCCTTCTCCTTCTTCTGCTTCTTCTGATTCACCCTCCAGACTTCACCTTCTCCTTCTCCTTCTTCTGCTTCTTCTGATTCACTCTCCAGACTTCACCTTCTCCTTCTCCTTCTTCTACTTGTTCTGATTCACCCTCCAGACTTCACCTTCTCCTTCTCCTTCTTCTACTTCTTCTGATTCACCCTCCAGTCTTCACCTTCTCCTTCTCCTTCTTCTGTTTCTTCTGCTTCACCCTCCAGACTTCACCTTCTCCTTCTCCTTCTTCTGCTTCTTCTGATTCACCCTCCAGACTTCACCTTCTCCTTCTCCTTATTCTGCTTCTTCTGATTCACACTCCAGACTTCACCTTCTCCTTCTCCTTATTCTGCTTCTTCTGATTCACCCTCCAGTCTTCACCTTCTCCTTCTCCTTTTTTTGTTTCTTCTGCTTCACCCTCCAGACTTCACCTTCTCCTTCTCTTTCTTCTGCTTCTTCTGATTCACCCTCCAGACTTCATCTTCTCCTTCTCCTTCTTCTGATTCTTCTGATTCACCCTCCAGACTTCACCTTCTCCTTCTCCTTCTTCTGCTTCTTCTGATTCACCCTCCTGACTTCACCTTCTCCTTCTCCTTCTTCTACTTCTTCTGATTCACCCTCCTGACTTCACCTTCTCCTTCTCCTTCTTCTACTTCTTCTGCTTCACCCTCCAGACTTCACCTTCTCCTTCTCCTTCTTCTACTTCTTCTGATTCACCCTCCAGACTTCACCTTCTCCTTCTCCTTCTTCTGCTTCTTCTGATTCACCCTCCAGACTTCACCTTCTCATTCTCCTTCTTCTGCTTCTTCTGCTGCGCCCTCCAGACTTCACCTTCTCCTTCTCCTTCTTCTGCTTCTTCTGCTGCGCCCTCCAGGCTTCACCTTCTCCTTCTCCTTCTTCTGCTTCTTCTGCTTCACCGTCCTGACTTCACCTTCTCCTTCTCCTTCTACTTCTTCTGCTACACCCCCCTGACTTCACCTGCTCCTTCTCCTTCTTCTGCTTCTTCTGATTCACCCTCCTAAATTCACCTTCTCCTTCTCCTTCTTCTGCTTCTTCTGATTCACCCTCCTGTCTTCACCTTCTCCTTCTCCTTCTTCTGCTTCTTCTGATTCACCCTCCAGACTTCAACTTCTCCTTCTCCTTCTTCCACTTCTTCTGATTCACCCTCCAGACTTCACCTTCTCCTTCTCCTTCTTCTACTTCTTCTGATTCACCCTCCAGACTTCACCTTCTCCTTCTCCTTCTTCTACTTCTTCTGATTCACCCTCCAGACTTCACCTTCTCCTTCTCCTTCTTCTACTTCTTCTGATTCACCCTCCAGACTTCATCTTCTCCTTCTCCTTCTTCTGCTTCTTCTGATTCACCCTCCAGACTTCACCTTCACCTTCTCCTTCTTCTGCTTCTTCTGATTCACCCTCCAGACTTCAACTTCTCCTTCTCCTTCTTCCACTTCTTCTGATTCACCCTCCAGACTTCACCTTCTCCTTCTCCTTCTTCTACGTCTTCTGATTCACCCTCCAGTCTTCACCTTCTCCTTCTCCTTTTTTTGTTTCTTCTGCTTCACCCTCCAGACTTCACCTTCTCCTTCTCTTTCTTCTGCTTCTTCTGATTCACCCTCCAGACTTCACCTTCTCCTTCTCCTTCTTCTGATTCTTCTGATTCACCCTCCAGACTTCACCTTCTCCTTCTCCTTCTTCTGCTTCTTCTGATTCACCCTCCTGACTTCGCCTTCTCCTTCTCCTTCTTCTACTTCTTCTGATTCACCCTCCTGACTTCACCTTCTCCTTCTCCTTCTTCTACTTCTTCTGCTTCACCCTCCAGACTTCACCTTCTCCTTCTCCTTCTTCTACTTCTTCTGATTCACCCTCCAGACTTCACCTTCTCCTTCTCCTTCTTCTGCTTCTTCTGATTCACCCTCCAGACTTCACCTTCTCATTCTCCTTCTTCTGCTTCTTCTGCTGCGCCCTCCAGACTTCACCTTCTCCTTCTCCTTCTTCTGCTTCTTCTGCTTCACACTCCAGACTTCACCTTCTCCTTCTCCTTCTTCTGCTTCTTCTGCTGCGCCCTCCAGGCTTCACCTTCTCCTTCTCCTTCTTCTGCTTCTTCTGCTTCACCGTCCTGACTTCACCTTCTCCTTCTCCTTCTTCTACTTCTTCTGCTACACCCCCCTGACTTCACCTGCTCCTTCTCCTTCTTCTGCTTCTTCTGATTCACCCTCCTAAATTCACCTTCTCCTTCTCCTTCTTCTGCTTCTTCTGATTCACCCTCCTGACTTCACCTTCTCCTTCTCCTTCTTCTGCTTCTTCTGATTCACCCTCCAGACTTCACCTTCTCCTTCTCCTTCTTCTGCTTCTTCTGATTCACCCTCCAGACTTCACCTTCTCCTTCTCCTTCTTCTGCTTCTTCTGATTCACCCTCCAGACCTCACCTTCTCCTTCTCCTTCTTCTACTTCTTCTGATTCACCCTCCAGACTTCATCTTCTCCTTCTCCTTCTTCTGCTTCTTCTGATTCACCCTCCAGACTTCACCTTCTCCTTCTCCTTCTTCTACTTCTTCTGATTCAGCCTCCAGACTTCACCTTCTCCTTCTCCTTCTTCTACTTCTTCTGATTCACCCTCCAGACTTCATCTTCTCCTTCTCCTTCTTCTCCTTCTTCTGATTCACCTTCCAGACTTCACCTTCTCCTTCTCCTTCTTCTGCTTCTTCTGATTCACCCTCCAGACTTCAACTTCTCCTTCTCCTTCTTCTGCTTCTTCTGATTCACCCTCCAGACTTCACCTTCTCCTTCTCCTTCTTCTACTTCTTCTGATTCACCCTCCAGTCTTCACCTTCTCCTTCTCCTTCTTCTGTTTCTTCTGCTTCACCCTCCAGACTTCACCTTCTCCTTCTCTTTCTTCTGCTTCTTCTGATTCACCCTCCAGACTTCACCTTCTCCTTCTCCTTCTTCTGATTCTTCTGATTCACCCTCCAGACTTCACCTTCTCCTTCTCCTTCTTCTGCTTCTTCTGATTCACCCTCCAGAACTCACATTCTCCTTCTCCTTCTTCTACTTCTTCTGATTCACCCTCCTGACTTCACCTTCTCCTTCTCCTTCATCTACTTCTTCTGCTTCACCCTCCAGACTTCACCTTCTCCTTCTCCTTCTTCTACTTCTTCTGATTCACCCTCCACACTTCACCTTCTCCTTCTACTTCTTATACTTCTTCTGATTCACCCTCCAGACTTCACCTTCTCCTTCTCCTTCTTCTCCTTCTTCTGATTCACCCTCCAGACTTCACCTTCTCCTTCTCCTTCTTCTGCTTCTTCTGATTCACCCTCCAGACTTCACCTTCTCCTTCTCCTTATTCTGCTTCTTCTGATTCACCCTCCAGACTTCACCTTCTCCTTCTCCTTCTTCTGCTTCTTCTGATTCACCCTCCAGACTTCACCTTCTCCTTCTCCTTCTTCTGCTTCTTCTGATTCACCCTCCAGACTTCACCTTCTCCTTCTCCTTCTTCTACTTCTTCTGATTCACCCTCCAGACTTCACCTTCTCCTTCTCCTGCTTCTTCTGATTCACCCTCCAGACTTCACCTTCTCCTTCTCCTTCGTCTACTTCTTCTGATTCACCCTCCAGTCTTCACCATCTCCTTCT
The DNA here is from genome assembly GCF_052327205.1 of Somniosus microcephalus. Classification (NCBI taxonomy): domain Eukaryota; kingdom Metazoa; phylum Chordata; class Chondrichthyes; order Squaliformes; family Somniosidae; genus Somniosus; species Somniosus microcephalus. Next base: position 726,408 of record NW_028225280.1, on the reverse strand, counting down.
CCTTTTTTTGTTTCTTCTGCTTCACCCTCCAGACTTCACCTTCTCCTTCTCTTTCTTCTGCTTCTTCTGATTCACCCTCCAGACTTCACCTTCTCCTTCTCCTTCTTCTGATTCTTCTGATTCACCCTCCAGACTTCACCTTCTCCTTCTCCTTCTTCTGCTTCTTCTGATTCACCCTCCTGACTTCACCTTCTCCTTCTCCTTCTTCTACTTCTTCTGATTCACCCTCCTGACTTCACCTTCTCCTTCTCCTTCTTCTACTTCTTCTGCTTCACCCCCCAGACTTCACCTTCTCCTTCTCCTTCTTCTACTTCTTCTGATTCACCCTCCAGACTTCACCTTCTCCTTCTCCTTCTTCTACTTCTTCTGATTCACCCTCCAGACTTCATCTTCTCCTTCTCCTTCTTCTGCTTCTTCTGATTCACCCTCCAGACTTCACCTTCTCCTTCTCCTTCTTCTGCTTCTTCTGATTCACCCTCCAGACTTCAACTTCTCCTTCTCCTTCTTCTACGTCTTCTGATTCACCCTCCAGTCTTCACCTTCTCCTTCTCCTTTTTTTGTTTCTTCTGCTTCACCCTCCAGACTTCACCTTCTCCTTCTCTTTCTTCTGCTTCTTCTGATTCACCCTCCAGACTTCATCTTCTCCTTCTCCTTCTTCTGATTCTTCTGATTCACCCTCCAGACTTCACCTTCTCCTTCTCCTTCTTCTGCTTCTTCTGATTCACCCTCCTGACTTCACCTTCTCCTTCTCCTTCTTCTACTTCTTCTGATTCACCCTCCTGACTTCACCTTCTCCTTCTCCTTCTTCTACTTCTTCTGCTTCACCCTCCAGACTTCACCTTCTCCTTCTCCTTCTTCTCCTTCTTCTGATTCACCCTCCAGACTTCACCTTCTCCTTCTCCTTCTTCTGCTTCTTCTGATTCACCCTCCAGACTTCACCTTCTCATTCTCCTTCTTCTGCTTCTTCTGCTGCGCCCTCCAGACTTCACCTTCTCCTTCTCCTTCTTCTGCTTCTTCTGCTTCACACTCCAGACTTCACCTTCTCCTTCTCCTTCTTCTGCTTCTTCTGCTGCGCCCTCCAGGCTTCACCTTCTCCTTCTCCTTCTTCTGCTTCTTCTGCTTCACCGTCCTGACTTCACCTTCTCCTTCTCCTTCTTCTACTTCTTCTGCTACACCCCCCTGACTTCACCTGCTCCTTCTCCTTCTTCTGCTTCTTCTGATTCACCCTCCTAAATTCACCTTCTCCTTCTCCTTCTTCTGCTTCTTCTGATTCACCCTCCTGTCTTCACCTTCTCCTTCTCCTTCTTCTGCTTCTTCTGATTCACCCTCCAGACTTCAACTTCTCCTTCTCCTTCTTCCACTTCTTCTGATTCACCCTCCAGACTTCACCTTCTCCTTCTCCTTCTTCTACTTCTTCTGATTCACCCTCCAGACTTCACCTTCTCCTTCTCCTTCTTCTACTTCTTCTGATTCACCCTCCAGACTTCACCTTCTCCTTCTCCTTCTTCTACTTCTTCTGATTCACCCTCCAGACTTCATCTTCTCCTTCTCCTTCTTCTGCTTCTTCTGATTCACCCTCCAGACTTCACCTTCTCCTTCTCCTTCTTCTGCTTCTTCTGATTCACCCTCCAGACTTCAACTTCTCCTTCTCCTTCTTCCACTTCTTCTGATTCACCCTCCAGACTTCACCTTCTCCTTCTCCTTCTTCTACGTCTTCTGATTCACCCTCCAGTCTTCACCTTCTCCTTCTCCTTTTTTTGTTTCTTCTGCTTCACCCTCCAGACTTCACCTTCTCCTTCTCTTTCTTCTGCTTCTTCTGATTCACCCTCCAGACTTCACCTTCTCCTTCTCCTTCTTCTGATTCTTCTGATTCACCCTCCAGACTTCACCTTCTCCTTCTCCTTCTTCTGCTTCTTCTGATTCACCCTCCTGACTTCGCCTTCTCCTTCTCCTTCTTCTACTTCTTCTGATTCACCCTCCTGACTTCACCTTCTCCTTCTCCTTCTTCTACTTCTTCTGCTTCACCCTCCAGACTTCACCTTCTCCTTCTCCTTCTTCTACTTCTTCTGATTCACCCTCCAGACTTCACCTTCTCCTTCTCCTTCTTCTGCTTCTTCTGATTCACCCTCCAGACTTCACCTTCTCATTCTCCTTCTTCTGCTTCTTCTGCTGCGCCCTCCAGACTTCACCTTCTCCTTCTCCTTCTTCTGCTTCTTCTGCTTCACACTCCAGACTTCACCTTCTCCTTCTCCTTCTTCTGCTTCTTCTGCTGCGCCCTCCAGGCTTCACCTTCTCCTTCTCCTTCTTCTGCTTCTTCTGCTTCACCGTCCTGACTTCACCTTCTCCTTCTCCTTCTTCTACTTCTTCTGCTACACCCCCCTGACTTCACCTGCTCCTTCTCCTTCTTCTGCTTCTTCTGATTCACCCTCCTAAATTCACCTTCTCCTTCTCCTTCTTCTGCTTCTTCTGATTCACCCTCCTGACTTCACCTTCTCCTTCTCCTTCTTCTGCTTCTTCTGATTCACCCTCCAGACTTCACCTTCTCCTTCTCCTTCTTCTGCTTCTTCTGATTCACCCTCTAGACTTCACCTTCTCCTTCTCCTTCTTCTGCTTCTTCTGATTCACCCTCCAGACCTCACCTTCTCCTTCTCCTTCTTCTACTTCTTCTGATTCACCCTCCAGACTTCATCTTCTCCTTCTCCTTCTTCTGCTTCTTCCGATTCACCCTCCAGACTTCACCTTCTCCTTCTCCTTCTTCTACTTCTTCTGATTCAGCCTCCAGACTTCACCTTCTCCTTCTCCTTCTTCTACTTCTTCTGATTCACCCTCCAGACTTCATCTTCTCCTTCTCCTTCTTCTCCTTCTTCTGATTCACCCTCCAGACTTCACCTTCTCCTTCTCCTTCTTCTGCTTCTTCTGATTCACCCTCCAGACTTCACCTTCTCCTTCTCCTTCTTCTACTTCTTCTGATTCACCCTCCAGACTTCACCTTCTCCTTCTCCTTCTTCTACTTCTTCTGATTCACCCTCCAGTCTTCACCTTCTCCTTCTCCTTCTTCTGTTTCTTCTGCTTCACCCTCCAGACTTCACCTTCTCCTTCTCTTTCTTCTGCTTCTTCTGATTCACCCTCCAGACTTCACCTTCTCCTTCTCCTTCTTCTGATTCTTCTGATTCACCCTCCAGACTTCACCTTCTCCTTCTCCTTCTTCTGCTTCTTCTGATTCACCCTCCAGAACTCACATTCTCCTTCTCCTTCTTCTACTTCTTCTGATTCACCCTCCTGACTTCACCTTCTCCTTCTCCTTCATCTACTTCTTCTGCTTCACCCTCCAGACTTCACCTTCTCCTTCTCCTTCTTCTACTTCTTCTGATTCACCCTCCAGACTTCACCTTCTCCTTCTACTTCTTATACTTCTTCTGATTCACCCTCCAGACTTCACCTTCTCCTTCTCCTTCTTCTCCTTCTTCTGATTCACCCTCCAGACTTCACCTTCTCCTTCTCCTTCTTCTGCTTCTTCTGATTCACCCTCCAGACTTCACCTTCTCCTTCTCCTTATTCTGCTTCTTCTGATTCACCCTCCAGACTTCACCTTCTCCTTCTCCTTCTTCTGCTTCTTCTGATTCACCCTCCAGACTTCACCTTCTCCTTCTCCTTCTTCTGCTTCTTCTGATTCACCCTCCAGACTTCACCTTCTCCTTCTCCTTCTTCTACTTCTTCTGATTCACCCTCCAGACTTCACCTTCTCCTTCTCCTGCTTCTTCTGATTCACCCTCCAGACTTCACCTTCTCCTTCTCCTTCGTCTACTTCTTCTGATTCACCCTCCAGACTACACCTTCTCCTTCTCCTTCTTCTACTTCTTCTGATTCACCCTCCAGACTTCACCTTCTCCTTCTCCTTCTTCTGTTTCTTCTGATTCACCCTCCAGACTTCATCTTCTCCTTCTCCTTCTTCTACTTCTTCTGATTCACCCTCCAGACTTCACCTTCTCCTTCTCCTTCTTCTACTTCTTCTGATTCACCCTCCAGACTTCATCTTCTCCTTCTCCTTCTTCTGCTTCTTCTGATTCACCCTCCAGACTTCACCTTCTCCTTCTCCTTCTTCTGCTTCTTCTGATTCACCCTCCAGACTTCAACTTCTCCTTCTCCTTCTTCCACTTCTTCTGATCCACCCTCCAGAACTCACCTTCTCCTTCTCCTTCTTCTGCTTCTTCTGCTTCACACTCCAGACTTCACCTTCTCCTTCTCCTTCTTCTGCTTCTTCTGCTGCGCCCTCCAGGCTTCACCTTCTCCTTCTCCTTCTTCTGCTTCTTCTGCTTCACCGTCCTGACTTCACCTTCTCCTTCTCCTTCTTCTACTTCTTCTGCTACACCCCCCTGACTTCACCTGCTCCTTCTCCTTCTTCTGCTTCTTCTGATTCACCCTCCTAAATTAACCTTCTCCTTCTCCTTCTTCTGCTTCTTCTGATTCACCCTCCTGACTTCACCTTCTCCTTCTCCTTCTTCTGCTTCTTCTGATTCACCCTCCAGACTTCCCCTTCTCCTTCTCCTTCTTCTGCTTCTTCTGATTCACACTCCAGACTTCACCTTCTCCTTCTCCTTCTTCTGCTTCTTCTGATTCACCCTCCAGACCTCACCTTCTCCTTCTCCTTCTTCTACTTCCTCTGATTCACCCTCCAGACTTCATCTTCTCCTTCTCCTTCTTCTGCTTCTTCTGATTCACCCTCCAGACTTCACCTTCTCCTTCTCCTTCTTCTACTTCTTCTGATTCAGCCTCCAGACTTCACCTTCTCCTTCTCCTTCTTCTACTTCTTCTGATTCACCCTCCAGACTTCATCTTCTCCTTCTCCTTCTTCTCCTTCTTCTGATTCACCCTCCAGACTTCACCTTCTCCTTCTCCTTCTTCTGCTTCTTCTGATTCACCCTCCAGACTTCACCTTCTCCTTCTCCTTCTTCTACTTCTTCTGATTCACCCTCCAGACTTCACCTTCTCCTTCTCCTTCTTCTACTTCTTCTGATTCACTCTCCAGTCTACACCTTCTCCTTCTCCTTCTTCTGTTTCTTCTGCTTCACCCTCCAGACTTCACCTTCTCCTTCTCTTTCTTCTGCTTCTTCTGATTCACCCTCCAGACTTCACCTTCTCCTTCTCCTTCTTCTGATTCTTCTGATTCACCCTCCAGACTTCACCTTCTCCTTCTCCTTCTTCTGCTTCTTCTGATTCACCCTCCTGACTTCACCTTCTCCTTCTCCTTCTTCTACTTCTTCTGATTCACCCTCCTGACTTCACCTTCTCCTTCTCCTTCATCTACTTCTTCTGCTTCACCCTCCAGACTTCACCTTCTCCTTCTCCTTCTTCTACTTCTTCTGATTCACCCTCCAGACTTCACCTTCTCCTTCTCCTTCTTATACTTCTTCTGATTCACCCTCCAGACTTCACCTTCTCCTTCTCCTTCTTCTACTTCTTCTGATTCACCCTCCAGACTTCACCTTCTCCTTCTCCTTCTTCTGCTTCTTCTGATTCACCCTCCAGACTTCACCTTCTCCTTCTCCTTATTCTGCTTCTTCTGATTCACCCTCCAGACTTCACCTTCTCCTTCTCCTTCTTCTGCTTCTTCTGATTCACCCTCCAGACTTCACCTTCTCCTTCTCCTTCTTCTGCTTCTTCTGATTCACCCTCCAGACTTCACCTTCTCCTTCTCCTTCTTCTACTTCTTCTGATTCACCCTCCAGACTTCACCTTCTCCTTCTCCTTCTTCTGCTTCTTCTGATTCACCCTCCAGACTTCACCTTCTCCTTCTCTTTCGTCTACTTCTTCTGATTCACCCTCCAGACTTCACCTTCTCCTTCTCCTTCTTCTGTTTCTTCTGATTCACCCTCCAGTCTTCACCTTCTCCTTCTCCTTCTTCTACTTCTTCTGATTCACCCTCCAGATATCACCTTCTCCTTCTCCTTCTTCTACTTCTTCTGATTCACCCTCCAGACTTCATCTTCTCCTTCTCCTTCTTCTGCTTCTTCTGATTCACCCTCCAGACTTCACCTTCTCCTTCTCCTTCTTCTGCTTCTTCTGATTCACCCTCCAGACTTCAACTTCTCCTTCTCCTTCTTCCACTTCTTCTGATTCACCCTCCAGACTTCACCTTCTCCTTCTCCTTCTTCTACTTCTTCTGATTCACCCTCCAGTCTTCACCTTCTCCTTCTCCTTTTTCTGTTTCTTCTGCTTCACCCTCCAGACTTCACCTTCTCCTTCTCTTTCTACTGCTTCTTCTGATTCACCCTCCAGACTTCACCTTCTCCTTCACCTTCTTCTGATTCTTCTGATTCACCCTCCAGACTTCACCTTCTCCTTCTCCATCTTCTGCTTCTTCTGATTCACCCTCCTGACTTCACCTTCTCCTTCTCCTTCTTCTACTTCTTCTGATTCACCCTCCTGACTTCACCTTCTCCTTCTCCTTCTTCTACTTCTTCTGCTTCACCCTCCAGACTTCACCTTCTCCTTCTCCTTCTTCTACTTCTTCTGATTCACCCTCCAGACTTCACCTTCTCCTTCTCCTTTTTCTGCTTCTTCTGATTCACCCTCCAGACTTCACCTTCTCATTCTCCTTCTTCTGCTTCTTATGCTGCGCCCTCCAGACTTCACCTTCTCCTTCTCCTTCTTCTGCTTCTTCTGCTTCACACTCCCGACTTCACCTTCTCCTTCTCCTTCTTCTGCTTCTTCTGCTGCGCCCTCCAGGCTTCACCTTCTCCTTCTCCTTCTTCTGCTTCTTCTGCTTCACCGTCCTGACTTCACCTTCTCCTTCTCCTTCTTCTACTTCTTCTGCTACACCCCCTTGACTTCACCTGCTCCTTCTCCTTTTTCTGCTTCTTCTGATTCACCCTCCTAAATTCACCTTCTCCTTCTCCTTCTTCTGCTTCTTCTGATTCACCCTCCTGACTTCACCTTCTCCTTCTCCTTCTTCTGCTTCTTCTGATTCACCCTCCAGACTTCACCTTCTCCTTCTCCTTCTTCTGCTTCTTCTGATTCACCCTCCAGACTTCACCTTCTCCTTCTCCTTCTTCTGCTTCTTCTGATTCACCCTCCAGACCTCACCTTCTCCTTCTCCTTCTTCTACTTCTTCTGATTCACCCTCCAGACTTCATCTTCTCCTTCTCCTTCTTCTGCTTCTTCTGATTCACCCTCCAGACTTCACCTTCTCCTTCTCCTTCTTCTGCTTCTTCTGATTCACCCTCCAGACTTCACCTTCTCATTCTCCTTCTTCTACTTCTTCTGATTCACCCTCCAGACTTCACCTTCTCCTTCTCCTTCTTCGACTTCTTCTGATTCACCCTCCAGTCTTCACCTTCTACTTCTCCTTCTTCTGTTTCTTCTGCTTCACCCTCCAGACTTCACCTTCTCCTTCTCTTTCTTCTGCTTCTACTGCTTCACCCTCCAGACTTCACCTTCTCCTTCTCCTTCTTCTGATTCTTCTGATTCACCCTCCAGACTTCACCTTCTCTATCTCCTTCTTCTGCTTCTTCAGATTCACCCTCCTGACTTCACCTTCTCCTTCTCCTTCTTCTACTTCTTCTGATTCACCCTCCTGACTTCACCTTCTCCTTCTCCTTCTTCTACTTCTTCTGCTTCACCCTCCAGACTTCACCTTCTCCTTCTCCTTCTTCTACTTCTTCTGATTCACCCTCCAGACTTCACCTTCTCCTTCTCCTTCTTCTGCTTCTTCTGATTCACCCTCCAGACTTCACCTTCTCCTTCTCCTTATTCTGCTTCTTCTGATTCACCCTCCAGACTTCACCTTCTCCTTCTCCTTCTTCTGCTTCTTCTGATTCACCCTCCAGACATCACCTTCTCCTTCTCCTTCTTCTGCTTCTTCTGATTCACCCTCCAGACTTCACCTTCTCCTTCTCCTTCTTCTGCTTCTTCTATTTCACCCTCCAGACTTCACCTTCTCCTTCTCCTTCTTCTACTTCTTCTGATTCACCCTCCAGACTTCACATTCTCCTTCTCCTTCTTCTGCTTCTTCTGATTCAACCTCCTGACTTCACCTTCTCCTTCTCCTTCTTCTACTTCTTCTGATTCACCCTCCTGACTTCACCTTCTCCTTCTCCTTCTTCTACTTCTTCTGCTTCACCCTCCAGGCTTCACCTTCTCCTTCTCCTTCTTCTACTTCTTCTGATTCACCCTCCAGACTTCACCTTCTCCTTCTCCTTCTTCTGCTTCTTCTGATTCACCCTCCAGACTTCACCTTCTCATTCTCCTTCTTCTGCTTCTTCTGCTGCGCCCTCCAGACTTCACCTTCTCCTTCTCCTTCTTCTGCTTCTTCTGCTTCACACTCCAGACTTCACCTTCTCCTTCTCCTTCTTCTGCTTCTTCTGCCGCGGCCTCCAGGCTTCACCTTCTCCTTCTCCTTCTTCTGCTTCTTCTGCTTCACCGTCCTGACTTCACCTTCTCCTTCTCCTTCTTCTACTTCTTCTGCTACACCCCCCTGACTTCACCTGCTCCTTCTCCTTCTTCTGCTTCTTCTGATTCACCCTCCTAACTTCACCTTCTCCTTCTCCTTCTTCTGCTTCTTCTGATTCACCCTCCTGACTTCACCTTCTCCTGCTCCTTCTTCTGCTTCTTCTGATTCACCCTCCAGACTTCACCTTCTCCTTCTCCTTCTTCTGCTTCTTCTGATTCACCCTCCAGACCTCACCTTCTCCTTCTCCTTCTTCTACTTCTTCTGATTCACCCTTCAGACTTCATCTTCTCCTTCTCCTTCTTCTGCTTCTTCTGATTCACCCTCCAGACTTTACCTTCTCCTTCTTCTGCTTCTTCTGATTCACCCTCCAGACTTCACCTTCTCCTTCTCCTTCTTCTACTTCTTCTGATTCACCCTCCAGACTTCACCTTCTCCTTCTCCTTCTTCTACTTCTTCTGATTCACCCTCCAGACTTCACCTTCTCTATCTCCTTCTGATTCACCCACCTGACTTCACCTTCTCCTTCTCCTTCTTCTGCTTCTTCTGATTCACCCTCCAGACTTCACCTTCTCCTTCTCCTTCTTCTGTTTATTCTGCTTCACCCTCCAGACTTCACCTTCTCCTTCTCTTTCTTCTGCTTCTTCTGCTTCACCCTCCAGACTTCACCTTCTCCTTCTCCTTCTTCTGATTCTTCTGATTCACCCTCCAGACTTCACCTTCTCTATCTCCTTCTTCTGCTTCTTCTGATTCACCCTCCTGACTTCACCTTCTCCTTCTCCTTCTTATACTTCTTCTGATTCACCCTCCTGACTTCACCTTCTCCTTCTCCTTCTTCTACTTCTTCTGCTTCACCCTCCAGACTTCACCTTCTCCTTCTCCTTCTTCTACTTCTTCTGATTCACCCTCCAGACTTCACCTTCTCCTTCTCCTTCTTCTGCTTCTTCTGATTCACCCTCCAGACTTCACCTTCTCCTTCTCCTTATTCTGCTTCTTCTGATTCACCCTCCAGACTTCACCTTCTCCTTCTCCTTATTCTGCTTCTTCTGATTCACCCTCCAGACTTCACCTTCTCCTTCTCCTTCCTTTGCTTCTTCTGATTCACCCTCCAGACTTCACCTTCTCCTTCTCCTTCTTCTGATTCTTCTGATTCACCCTCCAGACTTCACCTTCTCCTTCTCCATCTTCTGCTTCTTCTGATTCACCCTCCTGACTTCACCTTCTCCTTCTCCTTCTTCTGCTTCTTCTGATTCACCCTCCAGACTTCACCTTCTCCTTCTCCTTCTTCTACTTCTTCTGATTCACCCTCCAGACTTCACCTTCTCCTTCTCCTTCTTCTGCTTCTTCTGATTCACCCTCCAGACTTCACCTTCTCCTTCTCCTTCTTCTACTTCTTCTGATTCACCCTCCAGACTTCACCTTCTCCTTCTCCTTCTTCTACTTCTTCTGATTCACCCTCCTGACTTCACCTTCTCCTTCTCCTTCTTCTACTTCTTCTGCTTCACCCTCCAGACTTCACCTTCTCCTTCTCCTTCTTCTACTTCTTCTGATTCACCCTCCAGACTTCACCTTCTCCTTCTCCTTCTTCTGCTTCTTCTGATTCACCCTCCAGACTTCACCTTCTCCTTCTCCTTATTCTGCTTCTTCTGATTCACCCTCCAGACTTCACCTTCTCCTTCTCCTTCTTCTGCTTCTTCTGATTCACCCTCCAGACATCACCTTCTCCTTCTCCTTCTTCTGCTTCTTCTGATTCACCCTCCAGACTTCACCTTCTCCTTCTCCTTCTTCTGCTTCTTCTATTTCACCCTCCAGACTTCACCTTCTCCTTCTCCTTCTTCTACTTCTTCTGATTCACCCTCCAGACTTCACATTCTCCTTCTCCTTCTTCTGCTTCTTCTGATTCAACCTCCTGACTTCACCTTCTCCTTCTCCTTCTTCTACTTCTTCTGATTCACCCTCCTGACTTCACCTTCTCCTTCTCCTTCTTCTACTTCTTCTGCTTCACCCTCCAGGCTTCACCTTCTCCTTCTCCTTCTTCTACTTCTTCTGATTCACCCTCCAGACTTCACCTTCTCCTTCTCCTTCTTCTGCTTCTTCTGATTCACCCTCCAGACTTCACCTTCTCATTCTCCTTCTTCTGCTTCTTCTGCTGCGCCCTCCAGACTTCACCTTCTCCTTCTCCTTCTTCTGCTTCTTCTGCTTCACACTCCAGACTTCACCTTCTCCTTCTCCTTCTTCTGCTTCTTCTGCCGCGGCCTCCAGGCTTCACCTTCTCCTTCTCCTTCTTCTGCTTCTTCTGCTTCACCGTCCTGACTTCACCTTCTCCTTCTCCTTCTTCTACTTCTTCTGCTACACCCCCCTGACTTCACCTGCTCCTTCTCCTTCTTCTGCTTCTTCTGATTCACCCTCCTAACTTCACCTTCTCCTTCTCCTTCTTCTGCTTCTTCTGATTCACCCTCCTGACTTCACCTTCTCCTGCTCCTTCTTCTGCTTCTTCTGATTCACCCTCCAGACTTCACCTTCTCCTTCTCCTTCTTCTGCTTCTTCTGATTCACCCTCCAGACCTCACCTTCTCCTTCTCCTTCTTCTACTTCTTCTGATTCACCCTTCAGACTTCATCTTCTCCTTCTCCTTCTTCTGCTTCTTCTGATTCACCCTCCAGACTTTACCTTCTCCTTCTTCTGCTTCTTCTGATTCACCCTCCAGACTTCACCTTCTCCTTCTCCTTCTTCTACTTCTTCTGATTCACCCTCCAGACTTCACCTTCTCCTTCTCCTTCTTCTACTTCTTCTGATTCACCCTCCAGACTTCACCTTCTCTATCTCCTTCTTCTGCTTCTTCTGATTCACCCACCTGACTTCACCTTCTCCTTCTCCTTCTTCTGCTTCTTCTGATTCACCCTCCAGACTTCACCTTCTCCTTCTCCTTCTTCTGTTTATTCTGCTTCACCCTCCAGACTTCACCTTCTCCTTCTCTTTCTTCTGCTTCTTCTGCTTCACCCTCCAGACTTCACCTTCTCCTTCTCCTTATTCTGCTTCTTCTGATTCACCCTCCAGACTTCACCTTCTCCTTCTCCTTATTCTGCTTCTTCTGATTCACCCTCCAGACTTCACCTTCTCCTTCTCCTTCCTTTGCTTCTTCTGATTCACCCTCCAGACTTCACCTTCTCCTTCTCCTTCTTCTGATTCTTCTGATTCACCCTCCAGACTTCACCTTCTCCTTCTCCATCTTCTGCTTCTTCTGATTCACCCTCCTGACTTCACCTTCTCCTTCTCCTTCTTCTGCTTCTTCTGATTCACCCTCCAGACTTCACCTTCTCCTTCTCCTTCTTCTACTTCTTCTGATTCACCCTCCAGACTTCACCTTCTCCTTCTCCTTCTTCTGCTTCTTCTGATTCACCCTCCAGACTTCACCTTCTCCTTCTCCTTCTTCTACTTCTTCTGATTCACCCTCCAGACTTCACCTTCTCCTTCTCCTTCTTCTACTTCTTCTGATTCACCCTCCTGACTTCACCTTCTCCTTCTCCTTCTTCTACTTCTTCTGCTTCACCCTCCAGACTTCACCTTCTCCTTCTCCTTCTTCTACTTCTTCTGATTCACCCTCCAGACTTCACCTTCTCCTTCTCCTTCTTCTGCTTCTTCTGATTCACCCTCCAGACTTCACCTTCTCCTTCTCCTTATTCTGCTTCTTCTGATTCACCCTCCAGACTTCACCTTCTCCTTCTCCTTCTTCTGCTTCTTCTGATTCACCCTCCAGACATCACCTTCTCCTTCTCCTTCTTCTGCTTCTTCTGATTCACCCTCCAGACTTCACCTTCTCCTTCTCCTTCTTCTGCTTCTTCTATTTCACCCTCCAGACTTCACCTTCTCCTTCTCCTTCTTCTACTTCTTCTGATTCACCCTCCAGACTTCACATTCTCCTTCTCCTTCTTCTGCTTCTTCTGATTCAACCTCCTGACTTCACCTTCTCCTTCTCCTTCTTCTACTTCTTCTGATTCACCCTCCTGACTTCACCTTCTCCTTCTCCTTCTTCTACTTCTTCTGCTTCACCCTCCAGGCTTCACCTTCTCCTTCTCCTTCTTCTACTTCTTCTGATTCACCCTCCAGACTTCACCTTCTCCTTCTCCTTCTTCTGCTTCTTCTGATTCACCCTCCAGACTTCACCTTCTCATTCTCCTTCTTCTGCTTCTTCTGCTGCGCCCTCCAGACTTCACCTTCTCCTTCTCCTTCTTCTGCTTCTTCTGCTTCACACTCCAGACTTCACCTTCTCCTTCTCCTTCTTCTGCTTCTTCTGCCGCGGCCTCCAGGCTTCACCTTCTCCTTCTCCTTCTTCTGCTTCTTCTGCTTCACCGTCCTGACTTCACCTTCTCCTTCTCCTTCTTCTACTTCTTCTGCTACACCCCCCTGACTTCACCTGCTCCTTCTCCTTCTTCTGCTTCTTCTGATTCACCCTCCTAACTTCACCTTCTCCTTCTCCTTCTTCTGCTTCTTCTGATTCACCCTCCTGACTTCACCTTCTCCTGCTCCTTCTTCTGCTTCTTCTGATTCACCCTCCAGACTTCACCTTCTCCTTCTCCTTCTTCTGCTTCTTCTGATTCACCCTCCAGACCTCACCTTCTCCTTCTCCTTCTTCTACTTCTTCTGATTCACCCTTCAGACTTCATCTTCTCCTTCTCCTTCTTCTGCTTCTTCTGATTCACCCTCCAGACTTTACCTTCTCCTTCTTCTGCTTCTTCTGATTCACCCTCCAGACTTCACCTTCTCCTTCTCCTTCTTCTACTTCTTCTGATTCACCCTCCAGACTTCACCTTCTCCTTCTCCTTCTTCTACTTCTTCTGATTCACCCTCCAGACTTCACCTTCTCTATCTCCTTCTTCTGCTTCTTCTGATTCACCCACCTGACTTCACCTTCTCCTTCTCCTTCTTCTGCTTCTTCTGATTCACCCTCCAGACTTCACCTTCTCCTTCTCCTTCTTCTGTTTATTCTGCTTCACCCTCCAGACTTCACCTTCTCCTTCTCTTTCTTCTGCTTCTTCTGCTTCACCCTCCAGACTTCACCTTCTCCTTCTCCTTCTTCTGATTCTTCTGATTCACCCTCCAGACTTCACCTTCTCTATCTCCTTCTTCTGCTTCTTCTGATTCACCCTCCTGACTTCACCTTCTCCTTCTCCTTCTTATACTTCTTCTGATTCACCCTCCTGACTTCACCTTCTCCTTCTCCTTCTTCTACTTCTTCTGCTTCACCCTCCAGACTTCACCTTCTCCTTCTCCTTCTTCTACTTCTTCTGATTCACCCTCCAGACTTCACCTTCTCCTTCTCCTTCTTCTGCTTCTTCTGATTCACCCTCCAGACTTCACCTTCTCCTTCTCCTTATTCTGCTTCTTCTGATTCACCCTCCAGACTTCACCTTCTCCTTCTCCTTATTCTGCTTCTTCTGATTCACCCTCCAGACTTCACCTTCTCCTTCTCCTTCCTTTGCTTCTTCTGATTCACCCTCCAGACTTCACCTTCTCCTTCTCCTTCTTCTGATTCTTCTGATTCACCCTCCAGACTTCACCTTCTCCTTCTCCATCTTCTGCTTCTTCTGATTCACCCTCCTGACTTCACCTTCTCCTTCTCCTTCTTCTGCTTCTTCTGATTCACCCTCCAGACTTCACCTTCTCCTTCTCCTTCTTCTACTTCTTCTGATTCACCCTCCAGACTTCACCTTCTCCTTCTCCTTCTTCTGCTTCTTCTGATTCACCCTCCAGACTTCACCTTCTCCTTCTCCTTCTTCTACTTCTTCTGATTCACCCTCCAGACTTCACCTTCTCCTTCTCCTTCTTCTGCTTCTTCTGATTCACCCTCCGGACTTCACCTTCTCCTTCTCCTTCGTCTACTTCTTCTGATTCACCCTCCAGACTACACCTTCTCCTTCTCCTTCTTCTACTTCTTCTGATTCACCCTCCAGACTTCACCTTCTCCTTCTCCTTCTTCTGTTTCTTCTGATTCACCCTCCAGACTTCATCTTCTCCTTCTCCTTCTTCTACTTCTTCTGATTCACCCTCCAGACTTCACCTTCTCCTTCTCCTTCTTCTACTTCTTCTGATTCACCCTCCAGACTTCATCTTCTCCTTCTCCTTCTTCTACTTCTTCTGATTCACCCTCCAGACTTCACCTTCTCCTTCTCCTTCTTCTGCTTCTTCTGATTCACCCTCCAGACTTCACCTTCTCCTTCTCCTTATTCTGCTTCTTCTGATTCACCTCCAGACTTCACCTTCTCCTTCTCCTTCTTCTGCTTCTTCTGATTCACCCTCCAGACTTCACCTTCTCCTTCTCCTTCTTCTGCTTCTTCTGATTCACCCTCCAGACTTCACCTTCTCCTTCTCCTTCTTCTACTTCTTCTGTTTCACCCTCCAGACTTAACCTTCTCCTTCTCCTTCTTCTGCTTCTTCTGATTCACCCTCCAGACTTCACCTTCTCCTTCTCCTTCGTCTACTTCTTCTGATTCACCCTCCAGACGACACCTTCTCCTTCTCCTTCTTCTACTTCTTCTGATTCACCCTCCAGACTTCACCTTCTCCTTCTCCTTCTTCTGTTTCTTCTGATTCACCCTCCAGACTTCATCTTCTCCTTCTCCTTCTTCTACTTCTTCTGATTCACCCTCCAGACTTCACCTTCTCCTTCTCCTTCTTCTACTTCTTCTGATTCACCCTCCGGACTTCATCTTCTCCTTCTCCTTCTTCTGCTTCTTCTGATTCACCCTCCAGACTTCACCTTCTCCTTCTCCTTCTTCTGCTTCTTCTGATTCACCCTCCAGACTTCAACTTCTCCTTCTCCTTCTTCTACTTCTTCTGATTCACCCTCCAGACTTCACCTTCTCCTTCTCCTTCTTCTACTTCTTCTGATTCACCCTCCAGTCTTCACCTTCTCCTTCTCCTTCTTCTGTTTCTTCTGCTTCACCCTCCAGACTTCACCTTCTCCTTCTCTTTCTTCTGCTTCTTCTGATTCACCCTCCAGACTTCACCTTCTCCTTCTCCTTCTTCTGATTCTTCTGATTCACCCTCCAGACTTCACCTTCTCCATCTCCTTCTTCTGCTTCTTCTGATTCACCCTCCTGACTTCACCTTCTCCTTCTCCTTCTTCTACTTCTTCTGATTCACCCTCCTGACTTCACCTTCTCCTTCTCCTTCTTCTACTTCTTCTGCTTCACCCTCCAGACTTCACCTTCTCCTTCTCCTTCTTCTACTTCTTCTGATTCACCCTCCAGACTTCACCTTCTCCTTCTCCTTCTTCTGCTTCTTCTGATTCACCCTCCAGACTTCACCTTCTCATTCTCCTTCTTCTGCTTCTTCTGCTGCGCCCTCCAGACTTCACCTTCTCCTTCTCCTTCTTCTGCTTCTTCTGCTTCACACTCCAGACTTCACCTTCTCCTTCTCCTTCTTCTGCTTCTTCTGCTGCGCCCTCCAGGCTTCACCTTCTCCTTCTCCTTCTTCTGCTTCTTCTGCTTCACCGTCCTGACTTCACCTTCTCCTTCTCCTTGTTCTACTTCCTCTGCTACACCCCCCTGACTTCACCTGCTCCTTCTCCTTCTTCTGCTTCTTCTGATTCACCATCCTGACTTCACCTTCTCCTTCTCCTTCTTCTGCTTCTTCTGATTCACCCTCCAGACTTCACCTTCTCCTTCTCCTTCTTCTGCTTCTTCTGATTCACCCTCCTGACTTCACCTTCTCCTTCTCCTTCTTCTACTTCTTCTGATTCACCCTCCTGACTTCACCTTCTCCTTCTCCTTCTTCTACTTCTTCTGCTTCACCCTCCAGACTTCACCTTCTCCTTCTCCTTCTTCTACTTCTTCTGATTCACCCTCCAGACTTCACCTTCTCCTTCTCCTTCTTCTGCTTCTTCTGATTCACCCTCCAGACTTCACCTTCTCATTCTCCTTCTTCTGCTTCTTCTGCTGCGCCCTCCAGACTTCACCTTCTCCTTCTCCTTCTTCTGCTTCTTCTGCTTCACACTCCAGACTTCACCTTCTCCTTCTCCTTCTTCTGCTTCTTCTGCTGCGCCCTCCAGGCTTCACCTTCTCCTTCTCCTTCTTCTGCTTCTTCTGCTTCACCGTCCTGACTTCACCTTCTCGTTCTCCTTGTTCTACTTCATCTGCTACACCCCCCTGACTTCACCTGCTCCTTCTCCTTCTTCTGCTTCTTCTGATTCACCCTCCTGACTTCACCTTCTCCTTCTCCTTCTTCTGCTTCTTCTGATTCACCCTCCAGACTTCACCTTCTCCTTCTCCTTCTTCTACTTCTTCTGATTCACCCTCCAGACTTCACCTTCTCCTTCTCCTTCTTCTGCTTCTTCTGATTCACCCTCCAGACTTCACCTTCTCCTTCTCCTTATTCTGCTTCTTCTGATTCACCCTCCAGACTTCACCTTCTCCTTCTCCTTATTCTGCTTCTTCTGATTCACCCTCCAGACTTCACCTTCTCCTTCTCCTTCCTTTGCTTCTTCTGATTCACCCTCCAGACTTCACCTTCTCCTTCTCCTTCTTCTGATTCTTCTGATTCACCCTCCAGACTTCACCTTCTCCTTCTCCATCTTCTGCTTCTTCTGATTCACCCTCCTGACTTCACCTTCTCCTTCTCCTTCTTCTACTTCTTCTGATTCACCCTCCTGACTTCACCTTCTCCTTCTCCATCTTCTACTTCTTCTGCTTCACCCTCCAGACTTCAACTTCTCCTTCTCCTTCTTCTACTTCTTCTGATTCACCCTCCAGACTTCACCTTCTCCTTCTCCTTCTTCTGCTTCTTCTGATTCACCCTCCAGACTTCACCTTCTCCTTCTCCTTCTTCTGCTTCTTCTGATTCACCCTCCAGACTTCACCTTCTCCTTCTCCTCCTTCTACTTCTTCTGATTCACCCTCCAGACTTCACCTTCCCCTTCTCCTTCTTCTGCTTCTTCTGATTCACCCTCCGGACTTCACCTTCTCCTTCTCCTTCGTCTACTTCTTCTGATTCACCCTCCAGACTACACCTTCTCCTTCTCCTTCTTCTACTTCTTCTGATTCACCCTCCAGACTTCACCTTCTCCTTCTCCTTCTTCTGTTTCTTCTGATTCACCCTCCAGACTTCATCTTCTCCTTCTCCTTCTTCTACTTCTTCTGATTCACCCTCCAGACTTCACCTTCTCCTTCTCCTTCTTCTACTTCTTCTGATTCACCCTCCAGACTTCATCTTCTCCTTCTCCTTCTTCTACTTCTTCTGATTCACCCTCCAGACTTCACCTTCTCCTTCTCCTTCTTCTGCTTCTTCTGATTCACCCTCCAGACTTCACCTTCTCCTTCTCCTTATTCTGCTTCTTCTGATTCACCTCCAGACTTCACCTTCTCCTTCTCCTTCTTCTGCTTCTTCTGATTCACCCTCCAGACTTCACCTTCTCCTTCTCCTTCTTCTGCTTCTTCTGATTCACCCTCCAGACTTCACCTTCTCCTTCTCCTTCTTCTACTTCTTCTGTTTCACCCTCCAGACTTAACCTTCTCCTTCTCCTTCTTCTGCTTCTTCTGATTCACCCTCCAGACTTCACCTTCTCCTTCTCCTTCGTCTACTTCTTCTGATTCACCCTCCAGACGACACCTTCTCCTTCTCCTTCTTCTACTTCTTCTGATTCACCCTCCAGACTTCACCTTCTCCTTCTCCTTCTTCTGTTTCTTCTGATTCACCCTCCAGACTTCATCTTCTCCTTCTCCTTCTTCTACTTCTTCTGATTCACCCTCCAGACTTCACCTTCTCCTTCTCCTTCTTCTACTTCTTCTGATTCACCCTCCGGACTTCATCTTCTCCTTCTCCTTCTTCTGCTTCTTCTGATTCACCCTCCAGACTTCACCTTCTCCTTCTCCTTCTTCTGCTTCTTCTGATTCACCCACCAGACTTCAACTTCTCCTTCTCCTTCTTCTACTTCTTCTGATTCACCCTCCAGACTTCACCTTCTCCTTCTCCTTCTTCTACTTCTTCTGATTCACCCTCCAGTCTTCACCTTCTCCTTCTCCTTCTTCTGTTTCTTCTGCTTCACCCTCCAGACTTCACCTTCTCCTTCTCTTTCTTCTGCTTCTTCTGATTCACCCTCCAGACTTCACCTTCTCCTTCTCCTTCTTCTGATTCTTCTGATTCACCCTCCAGACTTCACCTTCTCCTTCTCCTTCTTCTGCTTCTTCTGATTCACCCTCCTGACTTCACCTTCTCCTTCTCCTTCTTCTACTTCTTCTGATTCACCCTCCTGACTTCACCTTCTCCTTCTCCTTCTTCTACTTCTTCTGCTTCACCCTCCAGACTTCACCTTCTCCTTCTCCTTCTTCTACTTCTTCTGATTCACCCTCCAGACTTCACCTTCTCCTTCTCCTTCTTCTGCTTCTTCTGATTCACCCTCCAGACTTCACCTTCTCATTCTCCTTCTTCTGCTTCTTCTGCTGCGCCCTCCAGACTTCACCTTCTCCTTCTCCTTCTTCTGCTTCTTCTGCTTCACACTCCAGACTTCACCTTCTCCTTCTCCTTCTTCTGCTTCTTCTGCTGCGCCCTCCAGGCTTCACCTTCTCCTTCTCCTTCTTCTGCTTCTTCTGCTTCACCGTCCTGACTTCACCTTCTCCTTCTCCTTGTTCTACTTCCTCTGCTACACCCCCCTGACTTCACTTGCTCCTTCTCCTTCTTCTGCTTCTTCTGATTCACCATCCTGACTTCACCTTCTCCTTCTCCTTCTTCTGCTTCTTCTGATTCACCCTCCAGACTTCACCTTCTCCTTCTCCTTCTTCTGCTTCTTCTGATTCACCCTCCTGACTTCACCTTCTCCTTCTCCTTCTTCTACTTCTTCTGATTCACCCTCCTGACTTCACCTTCTCCTTCTCCTTCTTCTACTTCTTCTGCTTCACCCTCCAGACTTCACCTTCTCCTTCTCCTTCTTCTACTTCTTCTGATTCACCCTCCAGACTTCACCTTCTCCTTCTCCTTCTTCTGCTTCTTCTGATTCACCCTCCAGACTTCACCTTCTCATTCTCCTTCTTCTGCTTCTTCTGCTGCGCCCTCCAGACTTCACCTTCTCCTTCTCCTTCTTCTGCTTCTTCTGCTTCACACTCCAGACTTCACCTTCTCCTTCTCCTTCTTCTGCTTCTTCTGCTGCGCCCTCCAGGCTTCACCTTCTCCTTCTCCTTCTTCTGCTTCTTCTGCTTCACCGTCCTGACTTCACCTTCTCCTTCTCCTTGTTCTACTTCTTCTGCTACACCCCCCTGACTTCACCTGCTCCTTCTCCTTCTTCTGCTTCTTCTGATTCACCCTCCTGACTTCACCTTCTCCTTCTCCTTCTTCTGCTTCTTCTGATTCACCCTCCAGACTTCACCTTCTCCTTCTCCTTCTTCTGCTTCTTCTGATTCACACTCCAGACTTCACCTTCTCCTTCTCCTTCTTCTGCTTCTTCTGATTCACCCTCCAGACTTCACCTTCTCCTTCTCCTTCTTCTGCTTCTTCTGATTCACCCTCCAGACTTCACCTTCTCCTTCTCCTTCTTCTACTTCTTCTGATTCACCCTCCAGACTTCACCTTCTCCTTCTCCTTCTTCTACTTCTTCTGATTCACCCTCCAGTCTTCACCTTCTCCTTCTCCTTCTTCTGTTTCTTCTGCTTCACCCTCCAGACTTCACCTTCTCCTTCTCTTTCTTCTGCTTCTTCTGCTTCACCCTCCAGACTTCACCTTCTACTTCTCCTTCTTCTGATTCTTCTGATTCACCCTCCAGACTTCACCTTCTCTATCTCCTTCTTCTGCTTCTTCTGATTCACCCTACTGACTTCACCTTCTCCTTCTCCTTCTTCTGCTTCTTCTGATTCACCCTCCTGACTTCACCTTCTACTTCTCCTTCTTCTACTTCTTCTGCTTCACCCTCCAGACTTCACCTTCTCCTTCTCCTTCTTCTACTTCTTCTGATTCACCCTCCAGACTTCACCTTCTCCTTCTCCTTCTTCTGCTTCTTCTGATTCACCCTCCAGACTTCACCTTCTCCTTCTCCTTATTCTGCTTCTTCTGATTCACCCTCCAGACTTCACCTTCTCCTTCTCCTTCTTCTGCTTCTTCTGATTCACCCTCCAGACTTCACCTTCTCCTTCTCCTTCTTCTGCTTCTTCTGATTCACCCTCCAGACTTCACCTTCTCCTTCTCCTTCTTCTGCTTCTTCTGATTCACCCTCCAGACTTCACCTTCTCCTTCTCCTTCTTCTACTTCTTCTGATTCACCCTCCAGACTTCACCTTCTCCTTCTCCTTCTTCTGCTTCTTCTGATTCACCCTCCTGACTTCACCTTCTCCTTCTCCTTCTTCTACATCTTCTGATTCACCCTCCTGACTTCACCTTCTCCTTCTCCTTCTTCTACTTCTTCTGCTTCACCCTCCAGACTTCACCTTCTCCTTCTCCTTCTTCTACTTCTTCTTATTCACCCTCCAGACTTCACCTTCTCCTTCTCCTTCTTCTACTTCTTCTGATTCACCCTCCAGACTTCACCTTCTCCTTCTCCTTCTTCTACTTCTTCTGATTCACCCTCCAGACTTCACCTTCTCCTTCTCCTTCTTCTGCTTCTTCTGATTCACCCTCCAGACTTCACCTTCTCCTTCTCCTGATTCTGCTTCTTCTGAATCACCCTCCAGACTTCACCTTCTCCTTCTCCTTCTTCTGCTTCTTCTGATTCACCCTCCAGACTTCACCTTCTCCTTCTCCTTCTTCTGCTTCTTCTGATTCACCCTCCAGACTTCACCTTCACCTTCTCCTTCTTCTACTTCTTCTGATTCACCCTCCAGACTTCACCTTCTCCATCTCCTTCTTCTGCTTCTTCTGATTCACCCTCCAGACTTCACCTTCTCCTTCTCCTTCGTCTACTTCTTCTGATTCACCCTCCAGACTTCACCTTCTCCTTCTCCTTCTTCTGCTTCTTCTGATTCACCCTCCAGACTTCACCTTCTCCTTCTCCTTCTTCTACTTCTTCTGATTCACCCTCCAGACTTCACCTTCTCCTTCTCCTTCTTCTGATTCTTCTGATTCACCCTCCAGACTTCACCTTCTCCTTCTCCTTCTTCTGCTTCTCTGATTCACCCTCCTGACTTCACCTTCTCCTTCTCCTTCTTCTACATCTTCTGATTCACCCTCCTGACTTCACCTTCTCCTTCTCCTTCTTCTACTTCTTCTGCTTCCCCCTCCAGACTTCACCTTCTCCTTCTCCTTCTTCTACTTCTTCTGATTCACCCTCCAGACTTCACCTTCTCCTTCTCCTTCTTCTACTTCTTCTGATTCACCCTCCAGACTTCACCTTCTCCTTCTCCTTCTTCTACTTCTTCTGATTCACCCTCCAGACTTCACCTTCTCCTTCTCCTTCTTCTGCTTCTTCTGATTCACCCTCCAGACATCACCTTCTCCTTCTCCTTATTCTGCTTCTCTGAATCACCCTCCAGACTTCACCTTCTCCTTCTCCTTCTTCTGCTTCTTCTGATTCACCCTCCAGACTTCACCTTCTCCTTCTCCTTCTTCTACTTCTTCTGATTCACACTCCAGACTTCACCTTCACCATCTCCTTCTTCTGCTTCTTCTGATTCACCCTCCAGACTTCACCTTCTCCTTCTCCTTCGTCTACTTCTTCTGATTCACCCTCCAGACTACACCTTCTCCTTCTCCTTCTTCTACTTCTTCTGATTCACCCTCCAGACTTCACCTTCTCCTTCTCCTTCTTCTGTTTCTTCTGATTCACCCTCCAGACTTCACCTTCTCCTTCTCCTTCTTCTACTACTTCTGATTCACCCTCCAGACTTCACCTTCTCCTTCTCCTTCTTCTACTTCTTCTGATTCACCCTCCAGACTTCATCTTCTCCTTCTCCTTCTTCTGCTTCTTCTGATTCACCCTCCAGACTTCACCTTCTCCTTCTCCTTCTTCTGCTTCTTCTGATTCACCCTCCAGACTTCACCTTCTCCTTCTCCTTCTTCTACTTCTTCTGATTCACCCTCCAGACTTCACCTTCTCCTTCTCCTTCTTCTACTTCTTCTGATTCACCCTCCAGTCTTCACCTTCTCCTTCTCCTTCTTCTGTTTCTTCTGCTTCACCCTCCAGACTTCACCTTCTCCTTCTCCTCCTTCTGATTCTTCTGATTCACCCTCCAGACTTCACCTACTCCTTCTCCTTCTTCTACTTCTTCTGATTCACCCTCCAGTCTTCACCTTCTCCTTCTCCTTCTTCTGTTTCTTCTGCTTCACCCTCCAGACTTCACCTTCTCCTTCTCCTTCTTCTGATTCTTCTGATTCACCCTCCAGACTTCACCTACTCCTTCTCCTTCTTCTGCTTCTTCTGATTCACCCTCCTGACTTCACCTTCTCCTTCTCCTTCTTCTACTTCTTCTGATTCACCCTCCTGACTTCAGCTTCTCCTTCTCCTTCTTCTACTTCTTCTGCTTCACCCTCCAGACTTCACCTTCTCCTTCTCCTTCTTCTACTTCTTCTGATTCACCCTCCAGACTTCACCTTCTCCTTCTCCTTATTCTGCTTCTTCTGATCCACCCTCCAGACTTCACCTTCTCCTTCTCCTTATTCTGCTTCTTCTGATTCACCCTCCAGACTTCACCTTCTCCTTCTCCTTCCTTTGCTTCTTCTGATTCACCCTCCAGACTTCACCTTCTCCTTCTCCTTCTTCTGAATCTTCTGATTCACCCTCCAGACTTCACCTTCTTCTTCTCCATCTTCTGCTTCTTCTGATTCACCCTCCTGACTTCACCTTCTCCTTCTCCTTCTTCTACTTCTTCTGATTCACCCTCCCGACTTCACCTTCTCCTTCTCCATCTTGTACTTCTTCTGCTTCACCCTCCAGACTTCAACTTCTCCTTCTCCTTCTTCTACTTCTTCTGATTCACCCTCCAGACTTCACCTTCTCCTTCTCCTTCTTCTGCTTCTTCTGATTCACCCTCCAGACTTCACCTTCTCCTTCTCCTTCTTCTGCTTCTTCTGATTCACCCTCCAGACTTCACCTTCTCCTTCTCCTTCTTCTACTTCTTCTGATTCACCCTCCAGACTTCACCTTCTCCTTCTCCTTCTTCTGCTTCTTCTGATTCACCCTCCAGACTTCACCTTCTCCTTCTCCTTCGTCTACTTCTTCTGATTCACCCTCCAGACTACACCTTCTCCTTCTTCTACTTCTTCTGATTCACCCTCCAGACTTCACCTTCTCCTCCTCCTTCTTCTGTTTCTTCTGATTCACCCTCCAGACTTCATCTTCTCCTTCTCCTTCTTCTACTTCTTCTGATTCACCCTCCAGACTTCACCTTCTCCTTCTCCTTCTTCTACTTCTTCTGATTCACCCTCCAGTCTTCACCATCTCCTTCTCCTTCTTCTGTTTCTTCTGCTTCACCCTCCAGACTTCACCTTCTCCTTCTCTTTCTTCTGCTTCTTCTGATTCACCCTCCAGACTTCACCTTCTCCTTCTCCGTCTTCTGATTCTTCTGATTCACCCTCCAGACTTCACCTTCTCCTTCTCCTTCTTCTGCTTCTTCTGATTCACCCTCCTGACTTCACCTTCTCCTTCTCCTTCTTCTACTTCTTCTGATTCACCCTCCTGACTTCACCTTCTCCTTCTCCTTCTTCTACTTCTTCTGCTTCACCCTCCAGACTTCACCTTCTCCTTCTCCTTCTTCTACTTCTTCTGATTCACCCTCCAGACTTCACCTTCTCCTTCTCCTTCTTCTGCTTCTTCTGATTCACCCTCCAGACTTCACCTTCTCCTTCTCCTTATTCTGCTTCTTCTGATTCACCCTCCAGACTTCACCTTCTTCTTCTCCTTCCTTTGCTTCTTCTGATTCACCCTCCAGACTTCACCTTCTCCTTCTCCTTCTTCAGATTCTTCTGCTTCACTCTCCTGACTTCACCTTCTCCTTCTCCTTCTTCTACTTCTTCTGATTCACCCTCCAGACTTCACCTACTCCTTCTCCTTCTTCTGCTTCTTCTGATTCACCCTCCTGACTTCACCTTCTCCTTCTCCTTCTTCTGCTTCTTCTGATTCACCCTCCAGACTTCACCTTCTCCTTCTCCTTCTTCTGCTTCTTCTGATTCACCCTCCAGACTTCACCTTCTCCTTCTCCTTCTTCTGCTTCTTCTGATTCACCCTCCAGACCTCACCTTCTCCTTCTCCTTCTTCTACTTCTTCTGATTCACCCTCCAGACTTCATCTTCTCCTTCTCCTTCTTCTGCTTCTTCTGATTCACCCTCCAGACTTCACCTTCTCCTTCTCCTTCTTCTGCTTCTTCTGATTCACCCTCCAGACTTCACCTTCTCCTTCTCCTTCTTCTACTTCTTCTGATTCACCCTCCAGACTTCACCTTCTCCTTCTCCTTCTTCTACTTCTTCTGATTCACCCTCCAGTCTTCACCTTCTCCTTCTCCTTCTTCTGTTTCTTCTGCTTCACCCTCCAGACTTCACCTTCTCCTTCTCTTTCTTCTGCTTCTTCTGCTTCACCCTCCAGACTTCACCTTCTCCTTCTCCTTCTTCTGATTCTTCTGATTCACCCTCCAGACTTCACCTTCTCTATCTCCTTCTTCTGCTTCTTCTGATTCACCCTCCTGACTTCACCTTCTCCTTCTCCTTCTTCTACTTCTTCTGATTCACCCTCCTGACTTCACCTTCACCTTCTCCTTCTTCTGCTTCTTCTGATTCACCCTCCAGACTTCACCTTCTCCTTCTCCTTATTCTGCTTCTTCTGAATCACCCTCCAGACTTCACCTTCTCCTTCTCCTTCTTCTGCTTCTTCTGATTCACCCTCCAGACTTCACCTTCTCCTTCTCCTTCTTCTGCTTCTTCTGATTCACCCTCCAGACTTCACCTTCACCTTCTCCTTCTTCTACTTCTTCTGATTCACCCTCCAGACTTCACCTTCTCCATCTCCTTCTTCTGCTTCTTCTGATTCACCCTCCAGAATTCACCTTCTCCTTCTCCTTCGCCTACTTCTTCTGATTCACCCTCCAGACGTCACCTTCTCCTTCTCCTTCTTCTGCTTCTTCTGATTCACCCTCCAGACTTCACCTTCTCCTTCTCCTTCTTCTACTTCTTCTGCTTCCCCCTCCAGACTTCACCTTCTCCTTCTCCTTCTTCTACTTCTTCTGATTCACCCTCCAGACTTCACCTTCTCCTTCTCCTTCTTCTACTTCTTCTGATTCACCCTCCAGACTTCACCTTCTCCTTCTCCTTCTTCTACTTCTTCTGATTCACCCTCCAGACTTCACCTTCTCCTTCTCCTTCTTCTGCTTCTTCTGATTCACCCTCCAGACATCACCTTCTTCTTCTCCTTATTCTGCTTCTTCTGAATCACCCTCCAGACTTCACCTTCTCCTTCTCCTTCTTCTGCTTCTTCTGATTCACCCTCCAGACTTCACCTTCTCCTTCTCCTTCTTCTACTTCTTCTGATTCACCCTCCAGACTTCACCTTCTCCATCTCCTTCTTCTGCTTCTTCTGATTCACCCTCCAGACTTCACCTTCTCCTTCTCCTTCGTCTACTTCTTCTGATTCACCCTCCAGACTACACCTTCTCCTTCTCCTTCTTCTACTTCTTCTGATTCACCCTCCAGACTTCACCTTCTCCTTCTCCTTCTTCTGTTTCTTCTGATTCACCCTCCAGACTTCACCTTCTCCTTCTCCTTCTTCTACTACTTCTGATTCACCCTCCAGACTTCACCTTCTCCTTCTCCTTCTTCTACTTCTTCTGATTCACCCTCCAGACTTCATCTTCTCCTTCTCCTTCTTCTGCTTCTTCTGATTCACCCTCCAGACTTCACCTTCTCCTTCTCCTTCTCATGCTTCTTCTGATTCACCCTCCAGACTTCACCTTCTCCTTCTCCTTCTTCTACTTCTTCTGATTCACCCTCCAGACTTCACCTTCTCCTTCTCCTTCTTCTACTTCTTCTGATTCACCCTCCAGTCTTCACCTTCTCCTTCTCCTTCTTCTGTTTCTTCTGCTTCACCCTCCAGACTTCAACTTCTCCTTCTCTTTCTTCTGCTTCTTCTGATTCACCCTCCAGACTTCACCTTCTCCTTCTCCTTCTTCTGATTCTTCTGATTCACCCTCCAGACTTCACCTACTCCTTCTCCTTCTTCTGCTTCTTCTGATTCACCCTCCTGACTTCACCTTCTCCTCCTCCTTCTTCTACTTCTTCTGATTCACCCTCCTGACTTCAGCTTCTCCTTCTCCTTCTTCTACTTCTTCTGCTTCACCCTCCAGACTTCACCTTCTCCTTCTCCTTCTTCTACTTCTTCTGATTCACCCTCCAGACTTCACCTTCTCCTTCTCCTTATTCTGCTTCTTCTGATTCACCCTCCAGACTTCACCTTCTCCTTCTCCTTATTCTGCTTCTTCTGATTCACCCTCCAGACTTCACCTTCTCCTTCTCCTTCCTTTGCTTCTTCTGATTCACCCTCCAGACTTCACCTTCTCCTTCTCCTTCTTCTGAATCTTCTGATTCACCCTCCAGACTTCACCTTCTCCTTCTCCATCTTCTGCTTCTTCTGATTCACCCTCCTGACTTCACCTTCTCCTTCTCCTTCTTCTACTTCTTCTGATTCACCCTCCTGACTTCACCTTCTCCTTCTCCATCTTCTATTTCTTCTGCTTCACCCTCCAGACTTCAACTTCTCCTTCTCCTTCTTCTACTTCTTCTGATTCACCCTCCAGACTTCACCTTCTCCTTCTCCTTCTTCTGCTTCTTCTGATTCACCCTCCAGACTTCACCTTCTCCTTCTCCTTCTTCTGCTTCTTCTGATTCACCCTCCAGACTTCACCTTCTCCTGCTCCTTCTTCTACTTCTTCTGATTCACCCTCCAGACTTCACCTTCTCCTTCTCCTTCTTCTGCTTCTTCTGATTCACCCTCCAGACTTCACCTTCTCCTTCTCCTTCGTCTACTTCTTCTGATTCACCCTCCAGACTACACCTTCTCCTTCTTCTACTTCTTCTGATTCACCCTCCAGACTTCACCTTCTCCTCCTCCTTCTTCTGTTTCTTCTGATTCACCCTCCAGACTTCATCTTCTCCTTCTCCTTCTTCTACTTCTTCTGATTCACCCTCCAGACTTCACCTTCTCCTTCTCCTTCTTCTACTTCTTCTGATTCACCCTCCAGTCTTCACCTTCTCCTTCTCCTTCTTCTGTTTCTTCTGCTTCACCCTCCAGACTTCACCTTCTCCTTCTCTTTCTTCTGCTTCTTCTGATTCACCCTCCAGACTTCACCTACTCCTTCTCCTTCTTCTGATTCTTCTGATTCACCCTCCAGACTTCACCTTCTCCTTCTCCTTCTTCTGCTTCTTCTGATTCACCCTCCTGACTTCACCTTCTCCTTCTCCTTCTTCTACTTCTTCTGATTCACCCTCCTGACTTCACCTTCTCCTTCTCCTTCTTCTACTTCTTCTGCTTCACCCTCCAGACTTCACCTTCCCCTTCTCCTTCTTCTACTTCTTCTGATTCACCCTCCAGACTTCACCTTCTCCTTCTCCTTCTTCTGCTTCTTCTGATTCACCCTCCAGACTTCACCTTCTCCTTCTCCTTATTCTGCTTCTTCTGATTCACCCTCCAGACTTCAACTTCTCCTTCTCCTTATTCTGCTTCTTCTGATTCACCCTCCAGACTTCACCTTCTCCTTCTCCTTATTCTGCTTCTTCTGATTCACCCTCCAGACTTCACCTTCTCCTCTCCTTCCTTTGCTTCTTCTGATTCACCCTCCAGACTTCACCTTCTCCTTCTCCTTCTTCTGATTCTTCTGCTTCACTCTCCTGACTTCACCTTCTCCTTCTCCTTCTTCTACTTCTTCTGATTCACCCTCCAGACTTCACCTACTCCTTCTCCTTCTTCTGCTTCTTCTGATTCACCCTCCTGACTTCACCTTCTCCTTCTCCTTCTTCTGCTTCTTCTGATTCACCCTCCAGACTTCACCTTCTCCTTCTCCTTCTTCTGCTTCTTCTGATTCACCCTCCAGACTTCACCTTCTCCTTCTCCTTCTTCTGCTTCTTCTGATTCACCCTCCAGACCTCACCTTCTCCTTCTCCTTCTTCTACTTCTTCTGATGCACCCTCCAGACTTCATCTTCTCCTTCTCCTTCTTCTGCTTCTTCTGATTCACCCTCCAGACTTCACCTTCTCCTTCTCCTTCTTCTGCTTCTTCTGATTCACCCTCCAGACTTCACCTTCTCCTTCTCCTTCTTCTACTTCTTCTGATTCACCCTCCAGACTTCACCTTCTCCTTCTCCTTCTTCTACTTCTTCTGATTCACCCTCCAGTCTTCACCTTCTCCTTCTCCTTCTTCTGTTTCTTCTGCTTCACCCTCCAGACTTCACCTTCTCCTTCTCTTTCTTCTGCTTCTTCTGCTTCACCCTCCAGACTTCACCTTCTCCTTCTCCTTCTTCTGATTCTTCTGATTCACCCTCCAGACTTCACCTTCTCTATCTCCTTCTTCTGCTTCTTCTGATTCACCCTCCTGACTTCACCTTCTCCTTCTCCTTCTTCTACTTCTTCTGATTCACCCTCCTGACTTCACCTTCACCTTCTCCTTCTTCTACTTCTTCTGCTTCACCCTCCAGACTTCACCTTCTCCTTCTCCTTCTTCTACTTCTTCTGATTCACCCTCCAGACTTCACCTTCTCCTTCTCCTTCTTCTGCTTCTTCTGATTCACCCTCCAGACTTCACCTTCTCCTTCTCCTTATTCTGCTTCTTCTGATTCACCCTCCAGACTTCACCTTCTCCTTCTCCTTCTTCTGCTTCTTCTGATTCACCCTCCAGACTTCACCTTCTCCTTCTCCTTCTTCTGCTTCTTCTGATTCACCCTCCAGACTTCACCTTCTCCTTCTCCTTCTTCTGCTTCTTCTGATTCACCCTCCAGATTTCTCCTTCTCCTTCTCCTTCTTCTACTTCTTCTGATTCACCCTCCAGACTTCACCTTCTCCTTCTCCTTCTTCTGCTTCTTCTGATTCACCCTCCTGACTTCACCTTCTCCTTCTCCTTCTTCTACATCTTCTGATTCACCCTCCTGACTTCACCTTCTCCTTCTCCTTCTTCTACTTCTTCTGCTTCAACCTCCAGACTTCACCTTCTCCTTCTCCTTCTTCTACTTCTTCTGATTCACCCTCCAGACTTCACCTTCTCCTTCTCCTTCTTCTACTTCTTCTGATTCACCCTCCAGACTTCACCTTCTCCTTCTCCTTCTTCTACTTCTTCTGATTCACCCTCCAGACTTCACCTTCTCCTTCTCCTTCTTCTGCTTCTTCTGATTCACCCTCCAGACTTCACCTTCTCCTTCTCCTTATTCTGCTTCTTCTGAATCACCCTCCAGACTTCACCTTCTCCTTCTCCTTCTTCTGCTTCTTCTGATTCACCCTCCAGACTTCACCTTCTCCTTCTCCTTCTTCTGCTTCTTCTGATTCACCCTCCAGACTTCACCTTCACCTTCTCCTTCTTCTACTTCTTCTGATTCACCCTCCAGACTTCACCTTCTCCATCTCCTTCTTCTGCTTCTTCTGATTCACCCTCCAGACTTCACCTTCTCCTTCTCCTTCGTCTACCTCTTCTGATTCACCCTCCAGACTTCACCTACTCCTTCTCCTTCTTCTGCTTCTTCTGATTCACCCTCCAGACTTCACCTTCTCCTTCTCCTTCTTCTACTTCTTCTGATTCACCCTCCAGACTTCACCTTCTCCTTCTCCTTCTTCTGATTCTTCTGATTCACCCTCCAGACTTCACCTTCTCCTTCTCCTTCTTCTGCTTCTTCTGATTCACCCTCCTGACTTCACCTTCTCCTTCTCCTTCTTCTACATCTTCTGATTCACCCTCCTGACTTCACCTTCTCCTTCTCCTTCTTCTACTTCTTCTGCTTCCCCCTCCAGACTTCACCTTCTCCTTCTCCTTCTTCTACTTCTTCTGATTCACCCTCCAGACTTCACCTTCTCCTTCTCCTTCTTCTACTTCTTCTGATTCACCCTCCAGACTTCACCTTCTCCTTCTCCTTCTTCTGCTTCCTCAGATTCACCCTCCAGACATCACCTTCTCCTTCTCCTTATTCTGCTTCTTCTGAATCACCCTCCAGACTTCACCTTCTCCTTCTCCTTCTTCTGCTTCTTCTGATTCACCCTCCAGACTTCACCTTCTCCTTCTCCTTCTTCTGCTTCTTCTGATTCACCCTCCAGACTTCACCTTCTCCTTCTCCTTCTTCTACTTCTTCTGATTCACCCTCCAGACTTCACCTTCTCCATCTCCTTCTTCTGCTTCTTCTGATTCACCCTCCAGACTTCACCTTCTCCTTCTCCTTCGTCTACTTCTTCTGATTCACCCTCCAGACTACACCTTCTCCTTCTCCTTCTTCTACTTCTTCTGATTCACCCTCCAGACTTCACCTTCTCCTTCTCCTTCTTCTGTTTCTTCTGATTCACCCTCCAGACTTCACCTTCTCCTTCTCCTTCTTCTACTACTTCTGATTCACCCTCCAGACTTCACCTTCTCCTTCTCCTTCTTCTACTTCTTCTGATTCACCCTCCAGACTTCATCTTCTCCTTCTCCTTTTTCTGCTTCTTCTGATTCACCCTCCAGACTTCACCTTCTCCTTCTCCTTCTTCTGCTTCTTCTGATTCACCCTCCAGACTTCACCTTCTCCTTCTCCTTCTTCTACTTCTTCTGATTCACCCTCCAGTCTTCACCTTCTCCTTCTCCTTCTTCTGTTTCTTCTGCTTCACCCTCCAGACTTCACCTTCTCCTTCTCTTTCTTCTGCTTCTTCTGATTTTCCCTCCAGACTTCACCTTCTCCTTCTCCTTCTTCTGATTCTTCTGATTCACCCTCCAGACTTCACCTTCTCCTTCTCCTTCTTCTGCTTCTTCTGATTCACCCTCCTGACTTCACCTTCTCCTTCTCCTTCTTCTACTTCTTCTGATTCACCCTCCTGACTTCACCTTCTCCTTCTCCTTCTTCTACTTCTTCTGCTTCACCCTCCAGACTTCACCTTCTCCTTCTCCTTCTTCTGCTTCTTCTGATTCACCCTCCAGACTTCACCTTCTCCTTCTCCTTCTTCTGCTTCTTCTGATTCACCCTCCAGACTTCACCTTCTCCTTCTCCTTATTCTGCTTCTTCTGATTCACACTCCAGACTTCACCTTCTCCTTCTCCTTATTCTGCTTCTTCTGATTCACCCTCCAGACTTCATCTTCTCCTTCTCCTTCTTCTGCTTCTTCTGATTCACCCTCCAGACTTCACCTTCTCCTTCTCCTTCTTCTGCTTCTTCTGATTCACTCTCCAGACTTCACCTTCTCCTTCTCCTTCTTCTACTTGTTCTGATTCACCCTCCAGACTTCACCTTCTCCTTCTCCTTCTTCTACTTCTTCTGATTCACCCTCCAGACTTCACCTTCTCCTTCTCCTTCTTCTGCTTCTTCTGATTCACCCTCCAGACTTCACCTTCTCCTTCTCCTTATTCTGCTTCTTCTGATTCACCCTCCAGACTTCAACTTCTCCTTCTCCTTATTCTGCTTCTTCTGATTCACCCTCCAGACTTCACCTTCTCCTTCTCCTTATTCTGCTTCTTCTGATTCACCCTCCAGACTTCACCTTCTCCTCTCCTTCCTTTGCTTCTTCTGATTCACCCTCCAGACTTCACCTTCTCCTTCTCCTTCTTCTGATTCTTCTGCTTCACTCTCCTGACTTCACCTTCTCCTTCTCCTTCTTCTACTTCTTCTGATTCACCCTCCAGACTTCACCTCCTCCTTCTCCTTCTTCTGCTTCTTCTGATTCACCCTCCTGACTTCACCTTCTCCTTCTCCTTCTTCTGCTTCTTCTGATTCACCCTCCAGACTTCACCTTCTCCTTCTCCTTCTTCTGCTTCTTCTGATTCACCCTCCAGACTTCACCTTCTCCTTCTCCTTCTTCTGCTTCTTCTGATTCACCCTCCAGACCTCACCTTCTCCTTCTCCTTCTTCTACTTCTTCTGATGCACCCTCCAGACTTCATCTTCTCCTTCTCCTTCTTCTGCTTCTTCTGATTCACCCTCCAGACTTCACCTTCTCCTTCTCCTTCTTCTGCTTCTTCTGATTCACCCTCCAGACTTCACCTTCTCCTTCTCCTTCTTCTACTTCTTCTGATTCACCCTCCAGACTTCACCTTCTCCTTCTCCTTCTTCTACTTCTTCTGATTCACCCTCCAGTCTTCACCTTCTCCTTCTCCTTCTTCTGTTTCTTCTGCTTCACCCTCCAGACTTCACCTTCTCCTTCTCTTTCTTCTGCTTCTTCTGCTTCACCCTCCAGACTTCACCTTCTCCTTCTCCTTCTTCTGATTCTTCTGATTCACCCTCCAGACTTCACCTTCTCTATCTCCTTCTTCTGCTTCTTCTGATTCACCCTCCTGACTTCACCTTCTCCTTCTCCTTCTTCTACTTCTTCTGATTCACCCTCCTGACTTCACCTTCACCTTCTCCTTCTTCTACTTCTTCTGCTTCACCCTCCAGACTTCACCTTCTCCTTCTCCTTCTTCTACTTCTTCTGATTCACCCTCCAGACTTCACCTTCTCCTTCTCCTTCTTCTGCTTCTTCTGATTCACCCTCCAGACTTCACCTTCTCCTTCTCCTTATTCTGCTTCTTCTGATTCACCCTCCAGACTTCACCTTCTCCTTCTCCTTCTTCTGCTTCTTCTGATTCACCCTCCAGACTTCACCTTCTCCTTCTCCTTCTTCTGCTTCTTCTGATTCACCCTCCAGACTTCACCTTCTCCTTCTCCTTCTTCTGCTTCTTCTGATTCACCCTCCAGATTTCTCCTTCTCCTTCTCCTTCTTCTACTTCTTCTGATTCACCCTCCAGACTTCACCTTCTCCTTCTCCTTCTTCTGCTTCTTCTGATTCACCCTCCTGACTTCACCTTCTCCTTCTCCTTCTTCTACATCTTCTGATTCACCCTCCTGACTTCACCTTCTCCTTCTCCTTCTTCTACTTCTTCTGCTTCAACCTCCAGACTTCACCTTCTCCTTCTCCTTCTTCTACTTCTTCTGATTCACCCTCCAGACTTCACCTTCTCCTTCTCCTTCTTCTACTTCTTCTGATTCACCCTCCAGACTTCACCTTCTCCTTCTCCTTCTTCTACTTCTTCTGATTCACCCTCCAGACTTCACCTTCTCCTTCTCCTTCTTCTGCTTCTTCTGATTCACCCTCCAGACTTCACCTTCTCCTTCTCCTTATTCTGCTTCTTCTGAATCACCCTCCAGACTTCACCTTCTCCTTCTCCTTCTTCTGCTTCTTCTGATTCACCCTCCAGACTTCACCTTCTCCTTCTCCTTCTTCTGCTTCTTCTGATTCACCCTCCAGACTTCACCTTCACCTTCTCCTTCTTCTACTTCTTCTGATTCACCCTCCAGACTTCACCTTCTCCATCTCCTTCTTCTGCTTCTTCTGATTCACCCTCCAGACTTCACCTTCTCCTTCTCCTTCGTCTACCTCTTCTGATTCACCCTCCAGACTTCACCTACTCCTTCTCCTTCTTCTGCTTCTTCTGATTCACCCTCCAGACTTCACCTTCTCCTTCTCCTTCTTCTACTTCTTCTGATTCACCCTCCAGACTTCACCTTCTCCTTCTCCTTCTTCTGATTCTTCTGATTCACCCTCCAGACTTCACCTTCTCCTTCTCCTTCTTCTGCTTCTTCTGATTCACCCTCCTGACTTCACCTTCTCCTTCTCCTTCTTCTACATCTTCTGATTCACCCTCCTGACTTCACCTTCTCCTTCTCCTTCTTCTACTTCTTCTGCTTCCCCCTCCAGACTTCACCTTCTCCTTCTCCTTCTTCTACTTCTTCTGATTCACCCTCCAGACTTCACCTTCTCCTTCTCCTTCTTCTACTTCTTCTGATTCACCCTCCAGACTTCACCTTCTCCTTCTCCTTCTTCTACTTCTTCTGATTCACCCTCCAGACTTCACCTTCTCCTTCTCCTTCTTCTGCTTCCTCAGATTCACCCTCCAGACATCACCTTCTCCTTCTCCTTATTCTGCTTCTTCTGAATCACCCTCCAGACTTCACCTTCTCCTTCTCCTTCTTCTGCTTCTTCTGATTCACCCTCCAGACTTCACCTTCTCCTTCTCCTTCTTCTGCTTCTTCTGATTCACCCTCCAGACTTCATTTTCTCCTTCTCCTTCTTCTACTTCTTCTGATTCACCCTCCAGACTTCACCTTCTCCATCTCCTTCTTCTGCTTCTTCTGATTCACCCTCCAGACTTCACCTTCTCCTTCTCCTTCGTCTACTTCTTCTGATTCACCCTCCAGACTACACCTTCTCCTTCTCCTTCTTCTACTTCTTCTGATTCACCCTCCAGACTTCACCTTCTCCTTCTCCTTCTTCTGTTTCTTCTGATTCACCCTCCAGACTTCACCTTCTCCTTCTCCTTCTTCTACTACTTCTGATTCACCCTCCAGACTTCACCTTCTCCTTCTCCTTCTTCTACTTCTTCTGATTCACCCTCCAGACTTCATCTTCTCCTTCTCCTTTTTCTGCTTCTTCTGATTCACCCTCCAGACTTCACCTTCTCCTTCTCCTTCTTCTGCTTCTTCTGATTCACCCTCCAGACTTCACCTTCTCCTTCTCCTTCTTCTACTTCTTCTGATTCACCCTCCAGTCTTCACCTTCTCCTTCTCCTTCTTCTGTTTCTTCTGCTTCACCCTCCAGACTTCACCTTCTCCTTCTCTTTCTTCTGCTTCTTCTGATTTTCCCTCCAGACTTCACCTTCTCCTTCTCCTTCTTCTGATTCTTCTGATTCACCCTCCAGACTTCACCTTCTCCTTCTCCTTCTTCTGCTTCTTCTGATTCACCCTCCTGACTTCACCTTCTCCTTCTCCTTCTTCTACTTCTTCTGATTCACCCTCCTGACTTCACCTTCTCCTTCTCCTTCTTCTACTTCTTCTGCTTCACCCTCCAGACTTCACCTTCTCCTTCTCCTTCTTCTGCTTCTTCTGATTCACCCTCCAGACTTCACCTTCTCCTTCTCCTTCTTCTGCTTCTTCTGATTCACCCTCCAGACTTCACCTTCTCCTTCTCCTTATTCTGCTTCTTCTGATTCACACTCCAGACTTCACCTTCTCCTTCTCCTTATTCTGCTTCTTCTGATTCACCCTCCAGACTTCATCTTCTCCTTCTCCTTCTTCTGCTTCTTCTGATTCACCCTCCAGACTTCACCTTCTCCTTCTCCTTCTTCTGCTTCTTCTGATTCACTCTCCAGACTTCACCTTCTCCTTCTCCTTCTTCTACTTGTTCTGATTCACCCTCCAGACTTCACCTTCTCCTTCTCCTTCTTCTACTTCTTCTGATTCACCCTCCAGTCTTCACCTTCTCCTTCTCCTTCTTCTGTTTCTTCTGCTTCACCCTCCAGACTTCACCTTCTCCTTCTCCTTCTTCTGCTTCTTCTGATTCACCCTCCAGACTTCACCTTCTCCTTCTCCTTATTCTGCTTCTTCTGATTCACACTCCAGACTTCACCTTCTCCTTCTCCTTATTCTGCTTCTTCTGATTCACCCTCCAGTCTTCACCTTCTCCTTCTCCTTTTTTTGTTTCTTCTGCTTCACCCTCCAGACTTCACCTTCTCCTTCTCTTTCTTCTGCTTCTTCTGATTCACCCTCCAGACTTCATCTTCTCCTTCTCCTTCTTCTGATTCTTCTGATTCACCCTCCAGACTTCACCTTCTCCTTCTCCTTCTTCTGCTTCTTC
Organism: Somniosus microcephalus; assembly: GCF_052327205.1. Taxonomy (NCBI): domain Eukaryota; kingdom Metazoa; phylum Chordata; class Chondrichthyes; order Squaliformes; family Somniosidae; genus Somniosus; species Somniosus microcephalus. The sequence continues at coordinate 690,245 of NW_028225280.1, read as the reverse complement.
TGATTCACCCTCCTGACTTCACCTTCTCCTTCTCCTTCTTCTACTTCTTCTGATTCACCCTCCTGACTTCACCTTCTCCTTCTCCTTCTTCTACTTCTTCTGCTTCACCCTCCAGACTTCACCTTCTCCTTCTCCTTCTTCTACTTCTTCTGATTCACCCTCCAGACTTCACCTTCTCCTTCTCCTTCTTCTGCTTCTTCTGATTCACCCTCCAGACTTCACCTTCTCATTCTCCTTCTTCTGCTTCTTCTGCTGCGCCCTCCAGACTTCACCTTCTCCTTCTCCTTCTTCTGCTTCTTCTGCTGCGCCCTCCAGGCTTCACCTTCTCCTTCTCCTTCTTCTGCTTCTTCTGCTTCACCGTCCTGACTTCACCTTCTCCTTCTCCTTCTACTTCTTCTGCTACACCCCCCTGACTTCACCTGCTCCTTCTCCTTCTTCTGCTTCTTCTGATTCACCCTCCTAAATTCACCTTCTCCTTCTCCTTCTTCTGCTTCTTCTGATTCACCCTCCTGTCTTCACCTTCTCCTTCTCCTTCTTCTGCTTCTTCTGATTCACCCTCCAGACTTCAACTTCTCCTTCTCCTTCTTCCACTTCTTCTGATTCACCCTCCAGACTTCACCTTCTCCTTCTCCTTCTTCTACTTCTTCTGATTCACCCTCCAGACTTCACCTTCTCCTTCTCCTTCTTCTACTTCTTCTGATTCACCCTCCAGACTTCACCTTCTCCTTCTCCTTCTTCTACTTCTTCTGATTCACCCTCCAGACTTCATCTTCTCCTTCTCCTTCTTCTGCTTCTTCTGATTCACCCTCCAGACTTCACCTTCACCTTCTCCTTCTTCTGCTTCTTCTGATTCACCCTCCAGACTTCAACTTCTCCTTCTCCTTCTTCCACTTCTTCTGATTCACCCTCCAGACTTCACCTTCTCCTTCTCCTTCTTCTACGTCTTCTGATTCACCCTCCAGTCTTCACCTTCTCCTTCTCCTTTTTTTGTTTCTTCTGCTTCACCCTCCAGACTTCACCTTCTCCTTCTCTTTCTTCTGCTTCTTCTGATTCACCCTCCAGACTTCACCTTCTCCTTCTCCTTCTTCTGATTCTTCTGATTCACCCTCCAGACTTCACCTTCTCCTTCTCCTTCTTCTGCTTCTTCTGATTCACCCTCCTGACTTCGCCTTCTCCTTCTCCTTCTTCTACTTCTTCTGATTCACCCTCCTGACTTCACCTTCTCCTTCTCCTTCTTCTACTTCTTCTGCTTCACCCTCCAGACTTCACCTTCTCCTTCTCCTTCTTCTACTTCTTCTGATTCACCCTCCAGACTTCACCTTCTCCTTCTCCTTCTTCTGCTTCTTCTGATTCACCCTCCAGACTTCACCTTCTCATTCTCCTTCTTCTGCTTCTTCTGCTGCGCCCTCCAGACTTCACCTTCTCCTTCTCCTTCTTCTGCTTCTTCTGCTTCACACTCCAGACTTCACCTTCTCCTTCTCCTTCTTCTGCTTCTTCTGCTGCGCCCTCCAGGCTTCACCTTCTCCTTCTCCTTCTTCTGCTTCTTCTGCTTCACCGTCCTGACTTCACCTTCTCCTTCTCCTTCTTCTACTTCTTCTGCTACACCCCCCTGACTTCACCTGCTCCTTCTCCTTCTTCTGCTTCTTCTGATTCACCCTCCTAAATTCACCTTCTCCTTCTCCTTCTTCTGCTTCTTCTGATTCACCCTCCTGACTTCACCTTCTCCTTCTCCTTCTTCTGCTTCTTCTGATTCACCCTCCAGACTTCACCTTCTCCTTCTCCTTCTTCTGCTTCTTCTGATTCACCTCCAGACTTCACCTTCTCCTTCTCCTTCTTCTGCTTCTTCTGATTCACCCTCCAGACCTCACCTTCTCCTTCTCCTTCTTCTACTTCTTCTGATTCACCCTCCAGACTTCATCTTCTCCTTCTCCTTCTTCTGCTTCTTCTGATTCACCCTCCAGACTTCACCTTCTCCTTCTCCTTCTTCTACTTCTTCTGATTCAGCCTCCAGACTTCACCTTCTCCTTCTCCTTCTTCTACTTCTTCTGATTCACCCTCCAGACTTCATCTTCTCCTTCTCCTTCTTCTCCTTCTTCTGATTCACCTTCCAGACTTCACCTTCTCCTTCTCCTTCTTCTGCTTCTTCTGATTCACCCTCCAGACTTCAACTTCTCCTTCTCCTTCTTCTACTTCTTCTGATTCACCCTCCAGACTTCACCTTCTCCTTCTCCTTCTTCTACTTCTTCTGATTCACCCTCCAGTCTTCACCTTCTCCTTCTCCTTCTTCTGTTTCTTCTGCTTCACCCTCCAGACTTCACCTTCTCCTTCTCTTTCTTCTGCTTCTTCTGATTCACCCTCCAGACTTCACCTTCTCCTTCTCCTTCTTCTGATTCTTCTGATTCACCCTCCAGACTTCACCTTCTCCTTCTCCTTCTTCTGCTTCTTCTGATTCACCCTCCAGAACTCACATTCTCCTTCTCCTTCTTCTACTTCTTCTGATTCACCCTCCTGACTTCACCTTCTCCTTCTCCTTCATCTACTTCTTCTGCTTCACCCTCCAGACTTCACCTTCTCCTTCTCCTTCTTCTACTTCTTCTGATTCACCCTCCACACTTCACCTTCTCCTTCTACTTCTTATACTTCTTCTGATTCACCCTCCAGACTTCACCTTCTCCTTCTCCTTCTTCTCCTTCTTCTGATTCACCCTCCAGACTTCACCTTCTCCTTCTCCTTCTTCTGCTTCTTCTGATTCACCCTCCAGACTTCACCTTCTCCTTCTCCTTATTCTGCTTCTTCTGATTCACCCTCCAGACTTCACCTTCTCCTTCTCCTTCTTCTGCTTCTTCTGATTCACCCTCCAGACTTCACCTTCTCCTTCTCCTTCTTCTGCTTCTTCTGATTCACCCTCCAGACTTCACCTTCTCCTTCTCCTTCTTCTACTTCTTCTGATTCACCCTCCAGACTTCACCTTCTCCTTCTCCTGCTTCTTCTGATTCACCCTCCAGACTTCACCTTCTCCTTCTCCTTCGTCTACTTCTTCTGATTCACCCTCCAGTCTTCACCATCTCCTTCTCCTTTTTTTGTTTCTTCTGCTTCACCCTCCAGACTTCACCTTCTCCTTCTCTTTCTTCTGCTTCTTCTGATTCACCCTCCAGACTTCACCTTCTCCTTCTCCTTCTTCTGATTCTTCTGATTCACCCTCCAGACTTCACCTTCTCCTTCTCCTTCTTCTGCTTCTTCTGATTCACCCTCCTGACTTCACCTTCTCCTTCTCCTTCTTCTACTTCTTCTGATTCACCCTCCTGACTTCACCTTCTCCTTCTCCTTCTTCTACTTCTTCTGCTTCACCCCCCAGACTTCACCTTCTCCTTCTCCTTCTTCTACTTCTTCTGATTCACCCTCCAGACTTCACCTTCTCCTTCTCCTTCTTCTACTTCTTCTGATTCACCCTCCAGACTTCATCTTCTCCTTCTCCTTCTTCTGCTTCTTCTGATTCACCCTCCAGACTTCACCTTCTCCTTCTCCTTCTTCTGCTTCTTCTGATTCACCCTCCAGACTTCAACTTCTCCTTCTCCTTCTTCCACTTCTTCTGATTCACCATCCAGACTTCACCTTCTCCTTCTCCTTCTTCTACGTCTTCTGATTCACCCTCCAGTCTTCACCTTCTCCTTCTCCTTTTTTTGTTTCTTCTGCTTCACCCTCCAGACTTCACCTTCTCCTTCTCTTTCTTCTGCTTCTTCTGATTCACCCTCCAGACTTCATCTTCTCCTTCTCCTTCTTCTGATTCTTCTGATTCACCCTCCAGACTTCACCTTCTCCTTCTCCTTCTTCTGCTTCTTCTGATTCACCCTCCTGACTTCACCTTCTCCTTCTCCTTCTTCTACTTCTTCTGATTCACCCTCCTGACTTCACCTTCTCCTTCTCCTTCTTCTACTTCTTCTGCTTCACCCTCCAGACTTCACCTTCTCCTTCTCCTTCTTCTCCTTCTTCTGATTCACCCTCCAGACTTCACCTTCTCCTTCTCCTTCTTCTGCTTCTTCTGATTCACCCTCCAGACTTCACCTTCTCATTCTCCTTCTTCTGCTTCTTCTGCTGCGCCCTCCAGACTTCACCTTCTCCTTCTCCTTCTTCTGCTTCTTCTGCTTCACACTCCAGACTTCACCTTCTCCTTCTCCTTCTTCTGCTTCTTCTGCTGCGCCCTCCAGGCTTCACCTTCTCCTTCTCCTTCTTCTGCTTCTTCTGCTTCACCGTCCTGACTTCACCTTCTCCTTCTCCTTCTTCTACTTCTTCTGCTACACCCCCCTGACTTCACCTGCTCCTTCTCCTTCTTCTGCTTCTTCTGATTCACCCTCCTAAATTCACCTTCTCCTTCTCCTTCTTCTGCTTCTTCTGATTCACCCTCCTGTCTTCACCTTCTCCTTCTCCTTCTTCTGCTTCTTCTGATTCACCCTCCAGACTTCAACTTCTCCTTCTCCTTCTTCCACTTCTTCTGATTCACCCTCCAGACTTCACCTTCTCCTTCTCCTTCTTCTACTTCTTCTGATTCACCCTCCAGACTTCACCTTCTCCTTCTCCTTCTTCTACTTCTTCTGATTCACCCTCCAGACTTCACCTTCTCCTTCTCCTTCTTCTACTTCTTCTGATTCACCCTCCAGACTTCATCTTCTCCTTCTCCTTCTTCTGCTTCTTCTGATTCACCCTCCAGACTTCACCTTCTCCTTCTCCTTCTTCTGCTTCTTCTGATTCACCCTCCAGACTTCAACTTCTCCTTCTCCTTCTTCCACTTCTTCTGATTCACCCTCCAGACTTCACCTTCTCCTTCTCCTTCTTCTACGTCTTCTGATTCACCCTCCAGTCTTCACCTTCTCCTTCTCCTTTTTTTGTTTCTTCTGCTTCACCCTCCAGACTTCACCTTCTCCTTCTCTTTCTTCTGCTTCTTCTGATTCACCCTCCAGACTTCACCTTCTCCTTCTCCTTCTTCTGATTCTTCTGATTCACCCTCCAGACTTCACCTTCTCCTTCTCCTTCTTCTGCTTCTTCTGATTCACCCTCCTGACTTCGCCTTCTCCTTCTCCTTCTTCTACTTCTTCTGATTCACCCTCCTGACTTCACCTTCTCCTTCTCCTTCTTCTACTTCTTCTGCTTCACCCTCCAGACTTCACCTTCTCCTTCTCCTTCTTCTACTTCTTCTGATTCACCCTCCAGACTTCACCTTCTCCTTCTCCTTCTTCTGCTTCTTCTGATTCACCCTCCAGACTTCACCTTCTCATTCTCCTTCTTCTGCTTCTTCTGCTGCGCCCTCCAGACTTCACCTTCTCCTTCTCCTTCTTCTGCTTCTTCTGCTTCACACTCCAGACTTCACCTTCTCCTTCTCCTTCTTCTGCTTCTTCTGCTGCGCCCTCCAGGCTTCACCTTCTCCTTCTCCTTCTTCTGCTTCTTCTGCTTCACCGTCCTGACTTCACCTTCTCCTTCTCCTTCTTCTACTTCTTCTGCTACACCCCCCTGACTTCACCTGCTCCTTCTCCTTCTTCTGCTTCTTCTGATTCACCCTCCTAAATTCACCTTCTCCTTCTCCTTCTTCTGCTTCTTCTGATTCACCCTCCTGACTTCACCTTCTCCTTCTCCTTCTTCTGCTTCTTCTGATTCACCCTCCAGACTTCACCTTCTCCTTCTCCTTCTTCTGCTTCTTCTGATTCACCCTCTAGACTTCACCTTCTCCTTCTCCTTCTTCTGCTTCTTCTGATTCACCCTCCAGACCTCACCTTCTCCTTCTCCTTCTTCTACTTCTTCTGATTCACCCTCCAGACTTCATCTTCTCCTTCTCCTTCTTCTGCTTCTTCCGATTCACCCTCCAGACTTCACCTTCTCCTTCTCCTTCTTCTACTTCTTCTGATTCAGCCTCCAGACTTCACCTTCTCCTTCTCCTTCTTCTACTTCTTCTGATTCACCCTCCAGACTTCATCTTCTCCTTCTCCTTCTTCTCCTTCTTCTGATTCACCCTCCAGACTTCACCTTCTCCTTCTCCTTCTTCTGCTTCTTCTGATTCACCCTCCAGACTTCACCTTCTCCTTCTCCTTCTTCTACTTCTTCTGATTCACCCTCCAGACTTCACCTTCTCCTTCTCCTTCTTCTACTTCTTCTGATTCACCCTCCAGTCTTCACCTTCTCCTTCTCCTTCTTCTGTTTCTTCTGCTTCACCCTCCAGACTTCACCTTCTCCTTCTCTTTCTTCTGCTTCTTCTGATTCACCCTCCAGACTTCACCTTCTCCTTCTCCTTCTTCTGATTCTTCTGATTCACCCTCCAGACTTCACCTTCTCCTTCTCCTTCTTCTGCTTCTTCTGATTCACCCTCCAGAACTCACATTCTCCTTCTCCTTCTTCTACTTCTTCTGATTCACCCTCCTGACTTCACCTTCTCCTTCTCCTTCATCTACTTCTTCTGCTTCACCCTCCAGACTTCACCTTCTCCTTCTCCTTCTTCTACTTCTTCTGATTCACCCTCCAGACTTCACCTTCTCCTTCTACTTCTTATACTTCTTCTGATTCACCCTCCAGACTTCACCTTCTCCTTCTCCTTCTTCTCCTTCTTCTGATTCACCCTCCAGACTTCACCTTCTCCTTCTCCTTCTTCTGCTTCTTCTGATTCACCCTCCAGACTTCACCTTCTCCTTCTCCTTATTCTGCTTCTTCTGATTCACCCTCCAGACTTCACCTTCTCCTTCTCCTTCTTCTGCTTCTTCTGATTCACCCTCCAGACTTCACCTTCTCCTTCTCCTTCTTCTGCTTCTTCTGATTCACCCTCCAGACTTCACCTTCTCCTTCTCCTTCTTCTACTTCTTCTGATTCACCCTCCAGACTTCACCTTCTCCTTCTCCTGCTTCTTCTGATTCACCCTCCAGACTTCACCTTCTCCTTCTCCTTCGTCTACTTCTTCTGATTCACCCTCCAGACTACACCTTCTCCTTCTCCTTCTTCTACTTCTTCTGATTCACCCTCCAGACTTCACCTTCTCCTTCTCCTTCTTCTGTTTCTTCTGATTCACCCTCCAGACTTCATCTTCTCCTTCTCCTTCTTCTACTTCTTCTGATTCACCCTCCAGACTTCACCTTCTCCTTCTCCTTCTTCTACTTCTTCTGATTCACCCTCCAGACTTCATCTTCTCCTTCTCCTTCTTCTGCTTCTTCTGATTCACCCTCCAGACTTCACCTTCTCCTTCTCCTTCTTCTGCTTCTTCTGATTCACCCTCCAGACTTCAACTTCTCCTTCTCCTTCTTCCACTTCTTCTGATCCACCCTCCAGACTTCACCTTCTCCTTCTCCTTCTTCTACTTCTTCTGATTCACCCTCCAGTCTTCACCTTCTCCTTCTCCTTTTTTTGTTTCTTCTGCTTCACCCTCCAGACTTCACCTTCTCCTTCTCTTTCTTCTGCTTCTTCTGATTCACCCTCCAGACTTCACCTTCTCCTTCTCCTTCTTCTGATTCTTCTGATTCACCCTCCAGACTTCACCTTCTCCTTCTCCTTCATCTGCTTCTTCTGATTCACCCTCCTGACTTCACCTTCTCCTTCTCCTTCTTCTACTTCTTCTGATTCACCCTCCTGACTTCACCTTCTCCTTCTCCTTCTTCTACTTCTTCTGCTTCACCCTCCAGACTTCACCTTCTCCTTCTCCTTCTTCTACTTCTTCTGATTCACCCTCCAGACTTCACCTTCTCCTTCTCCTTCTTCTGCTTCTTCTGATTCACCCTCCAGACCTCACCTTCTCATTCTCCTTCTTCTGCTTCTTCTGCTGCTCCCTCCAGACTTCACCTTCTCCTTCTCCTTCTTCTGCTTCTTCTGCTTCACACTCCAGACTTCACCTTCTCCTTCTCCTTCTTCTGCTTCTTCTGCTGCGCCCTCCAGGCTTCACCTTCTCCTTCTCCTTCTTCTGCTTCTTCTGCTTCACCGTCCTGACTTCACCTTCTCCTTCTCCTTCTTCTACTTCTTCTGCTACACCCCCCTGACTTCACCTGCTCCTTCTCCTTCTTCTGCTTCTTCTGATTCACCCTCCTAAATTAACCTTCTCATTCTCCTTCTTCTGCTTCTTCTGATTCACCCTCCTGACTTCACCTTCTCCTTCTCCTTCTTCTGCTTCTTCTGATTCACCCTCCAGACTTCCCCTTCTCCTTCTCCTTCTTCTGCTTCTTCTGATTCACACTCCAGACTTCACCTTCTCCTTCTCCTTCTTCTGCTTCTTCTGATTCACCCTCCAGACCTCACCTTCTCCTTCTCCTTCTTCTACTTCCTCTGATTCACCCTCCAGACTTCATCTTCTCCTTCTCCTTCTTCTGCTTCTTCTGATTCACCCTCCAGACTTCACCTTCTCCTTCTCCTTCTTCTACTTCTTCTGATTCAGCCTCCAGACTTCACCTTCTCCTTCTCCTTCTTCTACTTCTTCTGATTCACCCTCCAGACTTCATCTTCTCCTTCTCCTTCTTCTCCTTCTTCTGATTCACCCTCCAGACTTCACCTTCTCCTTCTCCTTCTTCTGCTTCTTCTGATTCACCCTCCAGACTTCACCTTCTCCTTCTCCTTCTTCTACTTCTTCTGATTCACCCTCCAGACTTCACCTTCTCCTTCTCCTTCTTCTACTTCTTCTGATTCACTCTCCAGTCTACACCTTCTCCTTCTCCTTCTTCTGTTTCTTCTGCTTCACCCTCCAGACTTCACCTTCTCCTTCTCTTTCTTCTGCTTCTTCTGATTCACCCTCCAGACTTCACCTTCTCCTTCTCCTTCTTCTGATTCTTCTGATTCACCCTCCAGACTTCACCTTCTCCTTCTCCTTCTTCTGCTTCTTCTGATTCACCCTCCAGAACTCACCTTCTCCTTCTCCTTCTTCTACTTCTTCTGATTCACCCTCCTGACTTCACCTTCTCCTTCTCCTTCATCTACTTCTTCTGCTTCACCCTCCAGACTTCACCTTCTCCTTCTCCTTCTTCTACTTCTTCTGATTCACCCTCCAGACTTCACCTTCTCCTTCTCCTTCTTATACTTCTTCTGATTCACCCTCCAGACTTCACCTTCTCCTTCTCCTTCTTCTACTTCTTCTGATTCACCCTCCAGACTTCACCTTCTCCTTCTCCTTCTTCTGCTTCTTCTGATTCACCCTCCAGACTTCACCTTCTCCTTCTCCTTATTCTGCTTCTTCTGATTCACCCTCCAGACTTCACCTTCTCCTTCTCCTTCTTCTGCTTCTTCTGATTCACCCTCCAGACTTCACCTTCTCCTTCTCCTTCTTCTGCTTCTTCTGATTCACCCTCCAGACTTCACCTTCTCCTTCTCCTTCTTCTACTTCTTCTGATTCACCCTCCAGACTTCACCTTCTCCTTCTCCTTCTTCTGCTTCTTCTGATTCACCCTCCAGACTTCACCTTCTCCTTCTCTTTCGTCTACTTCTTCTGATTCACCCTCCAGACTTCACCTTCTCCTTCTCCTTCTTCTGTTTCTTCTGATTCACCCTCCAGTCTTCACCTTCTCCTTCTCCTTCTTCTACTTCTTCTGATTCACCCTCCAGATATCACCTTCTCCTTCTCCTTCTTCTACTTCTTCTGATTCACCCTCCAGACTTCATCTTCTCCTTCTCCTTCTTCTGCTTCTTCTGATTCACCCTCCAGACTTCACCTTCTCCTTCTCCTTCTTCTGCTTCTTCTGATTCACCCTCCAGACTTCAACTTCTCCTTCTCCTTCTTCCACTTCTTCTGATTCACCCTCCAGACTTCACCTTCTCCTTCTCCTTCTTCTACTTCTTCTGATTCACCCTCCAGTCTTCACCTTCTCCTTCTCCTTTTTCTGTTTCTTCTGCTTCACCCTCCAGACTTCACCTTCTCCTTCTCTTTCTACTGCTTCTTCTGATTCACCCTCCAGACTTCACCTTCTCCTTCACCTTCTTCTGATTCTTCTGATTCACCCTCCAGACTTCACCTTCTCCTTCTCCATCTTCTGCTTCTTCTGATTCACCCTCCTGACTTCACCTTCTCCTTCTCCTTCTTCTACTTCTTCTGATTCACCCTCCTGACTTCACCTTCTCCTTCTCCTTCTTCTACTTCTTCTGCTTCACCCTCCAGACTTCACCTTCTCCTTCTCATTCTTCTACTTCTTCTGATTCACCCTCCAGACTTCACCTTCTCCTTCTCCTTTTTCTGCTTCTTCTGATTCACCCTCCAGACTTCACCTTCTCATTCTCCTTCTTCTGCTTCTTATGCTGCGCCCTCCAGACTTCACCTTCTCCTTCTCCTTCTTCTGCTTCTTCTGCTTCACACTCCCGACTTCACCTTCTCCTTCTCCTTCTTCTGCTTCTTCTGCTGCGCCCTCCAGGCTTCACCTTCTCCTTCTCCTTCTTCTGCTTCTTCTGCTTCACCGTCCTGACTTCACCTTCTCCTTCTCCTTCTTCTACTTCTTCTGCTACACCCCCTTGACTTCACCTGCTCCTTCTCCTTTTTCTGCTTCTTCTGATTCACCCTCCTAAATTCACCTTCTCCTTCTCCTTCTTCTGCTTCTTCTGATTCACCCTCCTGACTTCACCTTCTCCTTCTCCTTCTTCTGCTTCTTCTGATTCACCCTCCAGACTTCACCTTCTCCTTCTCCTTCTTCTGCTTCTTCTGATTCACCCTCCAGACTTCACCTTCTCCTTCTCCTTCTTCTGCTTCTTCTGATTCACCCTCCAGACCTCACCTTCTCCTTCTCCTTCTTCTACTTCTTCTGATTCACCCTCCAGACTTCATCTTCTCCTTCTCCTTCTTCTGCTTCTTCTGATTCACCCTCCAGACTTCACCTTCTCCTTCTCCTTCTTCTGCTTCTTCTGATTCACCCTCCAGACTTCACCTTCTCATTCTCCTTCTTCTACTTCTTCTGATTCACCCTCCAGACTTCACCTTCTCCTTCTCCTTCTTCGACTTCTTCTGATTCACCCTCCAGTCTTCACCTTCTACTTCTCCTTCTTCTGTTTCTTCTGCTTCACCCTCCAGACTTCACCTTCTCCTTCTCTTTCTTCTGCTTCTACTGCTTCACCCTCCAGACTTCACCTTCTCCTTCTCCTTCTTCTGATTCTTCTGATTCACCCTCCAGACTTCACCTTCTCTATCTCCTTCTTCTGCTTCTTCAGATTCACCCTCCTGACTTCACCTTCTCCTTCTCCTTCTTCTACTTCTTCTGATTCACCCTCCTGACTTCACCTTCTCCTTCTCCTTCTTCTACTTCTTCTGCTTCACCCTCCAGACTTCACCTTCTCCTTCTCCTTCTTCTACTTCTTCTGATTCACCCTCCAGACTTCACCTTCTCCTTCTCCTTCTTCTGCTTCTTCTGATTCACCCTCCAGACTTCACCTTCTCCTTCTCCTTATTCTGCTTCTTCTGATTCACCCTCCAGACTTCACCTTCTCCTTCTCCTTCTTCTGCTTCTTCTGATTCACCCTCCAGACATCACCTTCTCCTTCTCCTTCTTCTGCTTCTTCTGATTCACCCTCCAGACTTCACCTTCTCCTTCTCCTTCTTCTGCTTCTTCTATTTCACCCTCCAGACTTCACCTTCTCCTTCTCCTTCTTCTACTTCTTCTGATTCACCCTCCAGACTTCACATTCTCCTTCTCCTTCTTCTGCTTCTTCTGATTCAACCTCCTGACTTCACCTTCTCCTTCTCCTTCTTCTACTTCTTCTGATTCACCCTCCTGACTTCACCTTCTCCTTCTCCTTCTTCTACTTCTTCTGCTTCACCCTCCAGGCTTCACCTTCTCCTTCTCCTTCTTCTACTTCTTCTGATTCACCCTCCAGACTTCACCTTCTCCTTCTCCTTCTTCTGCTTCTTCTGATTCACCCTCCAGACTTCACCTTCTCATTCTCCTTCTTCTGCTTCTTCTGCTGCGCCCTCCAGACTTCACCTTCTCCTTCTCCTTCTTCTGCTTCTTCTGCTTCACACTCCAGACTTCACCTTCTCCTTCTCCTTCTTCTGCTTCTTCTGCTGCGGCCTCCAGGCTTCACCTTCTCCTTCTCCTTCTTCTGCTTCTTCTGCTTCACCGTCCTGACTTCACCTTCTCCTTCTCCTTCTTCTACTTCTTCTGCTACACCCCCCTGACTTCACCTGCTCCTTCTCCTTCTTCTGCTTCTTCTGATTCACCCTCCTAACTTCACCTTCTCCTTCTCCTTCTTCTGCTTCTTCTGATTCACCCTCCTGACTTCACCTTCTCCTGCTCCTTCTTCTGCTTCTTCTGATTCACCCTCCAGACTTCACCTTCTCCTTCTCCTTCTTCTGCTTCTTCTGATTCACCCTCCAGACCTCACCTTCTCCTTCTCCTTCTTCTACTTCTTCTGATTCACCCTTCAGACTTCATCTTCTCCTTCTCCTTCTTCTGCTTCTTCTGATTCACCCTCCAGACTTTACCTTCTCCTTCTTCTGCTTCTTCTGATTCACCCTCCAGACTTCACCTTCTCCTTCTCCTTCTTCTACTTCTTCTGATTCACCCTCCAGACTTCACCTTCTCCTTCTCCTTCTTCTACTTCTTCTGATTCACCCTCCAGACTTCACCTTCTCTATCTCCTTCTTCTGCTTCTTCTGATTCACCCACCTGACTTCACCTTCTCCTTCTCCTTCTTCTGCTTCTTCTGATTCACCCTCCAGACTTCACCTTCTCCTTCTCCTTCTTCTGTTTATTCTGCTTCACCCTCCAGACTTCACCTTCTCCTTCTCTTTCTTCTGCTTCTTCTGCTTCACCCTCCAGACTTCACCTTCTCCTTCTCCTTCTTCTGATTCTTCTGATTCACCCTCCAGACTTCACCTTCTCTATCTCCTTCTTCTGCTTCTTCTGATTCACCCTCCTGACTTCACCTTCTCCTTCTCCTTCTTATACTTCTTCTGATTCACCCTCCTGACTTCACCTTCTCCTTCTCCTTCTTCTACTTCTTCTGCTTCACCCTCCAGACTTCACCTTCTCCTTCTCCTTCTTCTACTTCTTCTGATTCACCCTCCAGACTTCACCTTCTCCTTCTCCTTCTTCTGCTTCTTCTGATTCACCCTCCAGACTTCACCTTCTCCTTCTCCTTATTCTGCTTCTTCTGATTCACCCTCCAGACTTCACCTTCTCCTTCTCCTTATTCTGCTTCTTCTGATTCACCCTCCAGACTTCACCTTCTCCTTCTCCTTCCTTTGCTTCTTCTGATTCACCCTCCAGACTTCACCTTCTCCTTCTCCTTCTTCTGATTCTTCTGATTCACCCTCCAGACTTCACCTTCTCCTTCTCCATCTTCTGCTTCTTCTGATTCACCCTCCTGACTTCACCTTCTCCTTCTCCTTCTTCTGCTTCTTCTGATTCACCCTCCAGACTTCACCTTCTCCTTCTCCTTCTTCTACTTCTTCTGATTCACCCTCCAGACTTCACCTTCTCCTTCTCCTTCTTCTGCTTCTTCTGATTCACCCTCCAGACTTCACCTTCTCCTTCTCCTTCTTCTACTTCTTCTGATTCACCCTCCAGACTTCACCTTCTCCTTCTCCTTCTTCTGCTTCTTCTGATTCACCCTCCGGACTTCACCTTCTCCTTCTCCTTCGTCTACTTCTTCTGATTCACCCTCCAGACTACACCTTCTCCTTCTCCTTCTTCTACTTCTTCTGATTCACCCTCCAGACTTCACCTTCTCCTTCTCCTTCTTCTGTTTCTTCTGATTCACCCTCCAGACTTCATCTTCTCCTTCTCCTTCTTCTACTTCTTCTGATTCACCCTCCAGACTTCACCTTCTCCTTCTCCTTCTTCTACTTCTTCTGATTCACCCTCCAGACTTCATCTTCTCCTTCTCCTTCTTCTACTTCTTCTGATTCACCCTCCAGACTTCACCTTCTCCTTCTCCTTCTTCTGCTTCTTCTGATTCACCCTCCAGACTTCACCTTCTCCTTCTCCTTATTCTGCTTCTTCTGATTCACCTCCAGACTTCACCTTCTCCTTCTCCTTCTTCTGCTTCTTCTGATTCACCCTCCAGACTTCACCTTCTCCTTCTCCTTCTTCTGCTTCTTCTGATTCACCCTCCAGACTTCACCTTCTCCTTCTCCTTCTTCTACTTCTTCTGTTTCACCCTCCAGACTTAACCTTCTCCTTCTCCTTCTTCTGCTTCTTCTGATTCACCCTCCAGACTTCACCTTCTCCTTCTCCTTCGTCTACTTCTTCTGATTCACCCTCCAGACGACACCTTCTCCTTCTCCTTCTTCTACTTCTTCTGATTCACCCTCCAGACTTCACCTTCTCCTTCTCCTTCTTCTGTTTCTTCTGATTCACCCTCCAGACTTCATCTTCTCCTTCTCCTTCTTCTACTTCTTCTGATTCACCCTCCAGACTTCACCTTCTCCTTCTCCTTCTTCTACTTCTTCTGATTCACCCTCCGGACTTCATCTTCTCCTTCTCCTTCTTCTGCTTCTTCTGATTCACCCTCCAGACTTCACCTTCTCCTTCTCCTTCTTCTGCTTCTTCTGATTCACCCTCCAGACTTCAACTTCTCCTTCTCCTTCTTCTACTTCTTCTGATTCACCCTCCAGACTTCACCTTCTCCTTCTCCTTCTTCTACTTCTTCTGATTCACCCTCCAGTCTTCACCTTCTCCTTCTCCTTCTTCTGTTTCTTCTGCTTCACCCTCCAGACTTCACCTTCTCCTTCTCTTTCTTCTGCTTCTTCTGATTCACCCTCCAGACTTCACCTTCTCCTTCTCCTTCTTCTGATTCTTCTGATTCACCCTCCAGACTTCACCTTCTCCATCTCCTTCTTCTGCTTCTTCTGATTCACCCTCCTGACTTCACCTTCTCCTTCTCCTTCTTCTACTTCTTCTGATTCACCCTCCTGACTTCACCTTCTCCTTCTCCTTCTTTTACTTCTTCTGCTTCACCCTCCAGACTTCACCTTCTCCTTCTCCTTCTTCTACTTCTTCTGATTCACCCTCCAGACTTCACCTTCTCCTTCTCCTTCTTCTGCTTCTTCTGATTCACCCTCCAGACTTCACCTTCTCATTCTCCTTCTTCTGCTTCTTCTGCTGCGCCCTCCAGACTTCACCTTCTCCTTCTCCTTCTTCTGCTTCTTCTGCTTCACACTCCAGACTTCACCTTCTCCTTCTCCTTCTTCTGCTTCTTCTGCTGCGCCCTCCAGGCTTCACCTTCTCCTTCTCCTTCTTCTGCTTCTTCTGCTTCACCGTCCTGACTTCACCTTCTCCTTCTCCTTGTTCTACTTCCTCTGCTACACCCCCCTGACTTCACCTGCTCCTTCTCCTTCTTCTGCTTCTTCTGATTCACCATCCTGACTTCACCTTCTCCTTCTCCTTCTTCTGCTTCTTCTGATTCACCCTCCAGACTTCACCTTCTCCTTCTCCTTCTTCTGCTTCTTCTGATTCACCCTCCTGACTTCACCTTCTCCTTCTCCTTCTTCTACTTCTTCTGATTCACCCTCCTGACTTCACCTTCTCCTTCTCCTTCTTCTACTTCTTCTGCTTCACCCTCCAGACTTCACCTTCTCCTTCTCCTTCTTCTACTTCTTCTGATTCACCCTCCAGACTTCACCTTCTCCTTCTCCTTCTTCTGCTTCTTCTGATTCACCCTCCAGACTTCACCTTCTCATTCTCCTTCTTCTGCTTCTTCTGCTGCGCCCTCCAGACTTCACCTTCTCCTTCTCCTTCTTCTGCTTCTTCTGCTTCACACTCCAGACTTCACCTTCTCCTTCTCCTTCTTCTGCTTCTTCTGCTGCGCCCTCCAGGCTTCACCTTCTCCTTCTCCTTCTTCTGCTTCTTCTGCTTCACCGTCCTGACTTCACCTTCTCGTTCTCCTTGTTCTACTTCATCTGCTACACCCCCCTGACTTCACCTGCTCCTTCTCCTTCTTCTGCTTCTTCTGATTCACCCTCCTGACTTCACCTTCTCCTTCTCCTTCTTCTGCTTCTTCTGATTCACCCTCCAGACTTCACCTTCTCCTTCTCCTTCTTCTACTTCTTCTGATTCACCCTCCAGACTTCACCTTCTCCTTCTCCTTCTTCTGCTTCTTCTGATTCACCCTCCAGACTTCACCTTCTCCTTCTCCTTATTCTGCTTCTTCTGATTCACCCTCCAGACTTCACCTTCTCCTTCTCCTTATTCTGCTTCTTCTGATTCACCCTCCAGACTTCACCTTCTCCTTCTCCTTCCTCTCCTTCTTCTGATTCACCCTCCAGACTTCACCTTCTCCTTCTCCTTCTTCTGATTGTTCTGATTCACCCTCCAGACTTCACCTTCTCCTTCTCCATCTTCTGCTTCTTCTGATTCACCCTCCTGACTTCACCTTCTCCTTCTCCTTCTTCTACTTCTTCTGATTCACCCTCCTGACTTCACCTTCTCCTTCTCCATCTTCTACTTCTTCTGCTTCACCCTCCAGACTTCAACTTCTCCTTCTCCTTCTTCTACTTCTTCTGATTCACCCTCCAGACTTCACCTTCTCCTTCTCCTTCTTCTGCTTCTTCTGATTCACCCTCCAGACTTCACCTTCTCCTTCTCCTTCTTCTGCTTCTTCTGATTCACCCTCCAGACTTCACCTTCTCCTTCTCCTCCTTCTACTTCTTCTGATTCACCCTCCAGACTTCACCTTCTCCTTCTCCTTCTTCTGCTTCTTCTGATTCACCCTCCGGACTTCACCTTCTCCTTCTCCTTCGTCTACTTCTTCTGATTCACCCTCCAGACTACACCTTCTCCTTCTCCTTCTTCTACTTCTTCTGATTCACCCTCCAGACTTCACCTTCTCCTTCTCCTTCTTCTGTTTCTTCTGATTCACCCTCCAGACTTCATCTTCTCCTTCTCCTTCTTCTACTTCTTCTGATTCACCCTCCAGACTTCACCTTCTCCTTCTCCTTCTTCTACTTCTTCTGATTCACCCTCCAGACTTCATCTTCTCCTTCTCCTTCTTCTACTTCTTCTGATTCACCCTCCAGACTTCACCTTCTCCTTCTCCTTCTTCTGCTTCTTCTGATTCACCCTCCAGACTTCACCTTCTCCTTCTCCTTATTTTGCTTCTTCTGATTCACCTCCAGACTTCACCTTCTCCTTCTCCTTCTTCTGCTTCTTCTGATTCACCCTCCAGACTTCACCTTCTCCTTCTCCTTCTTCTGCTTCTTCTGATTCACCCTCCAGACTTCACCTTCTCCTTCTCCTTCTTCTACTTCTTCTGTTTCACCCTCCAGACTTAACCTTCTCCTTCTCCTTCTTCTGCTTCTTCTGATTCACCCTCCAGACTTCTCCTTCTCCTTCTCCTTCGTCTACTTCTTCTGATTCACCCTCCAGACGACACCTTCTCCTTCTCCTTCTTCTACTTCTTCTGATTCACCCTCCAGACTTCACCTTCTCCTTCTCCTTCTTCTGTTTCTTCTGATTCACCCTCCAGACTTCATCTTCTCCTTCTCCTTCTTCTACTTCTTCTGATTCACCCTCCAGACTTCACCTTCTCCTTCTCCTTCTTCTACTTCTTCTGATTCACCCTCCGGACTTCATCTTCTCCTTCTCCTTCTTCTGCTTCTTCTGATTCACCCTCCAGACTTCACCTTCTCCTTCTCCTTCTTCTGCTTCTTCTGATTCACCCTCCAGACTTCAACTTCTCCTTCTCCTTCTTCTACTTCTTCTGATTCACCCTCCAGACTTCACCTTCTCCTTCTCCTTCTTCTACTTCTTCTGATTCACCCTCCAGTCTTCACCTTCTCCTTCTCCTTCTTCTGTTTCTTCTGCTTCACCCTCCAGACTTCACCTTCTCCTTCTCTTTCTTCTGCTTCTTCTGATTCACCCTCCAGACTTCACCTTCTCCTTCTCCTTCTTCTGATTCTTCTGATTCACCCTCCAGACTTCACCTTCTCCTTCTCCTTCTTCTGCTTCTTCTGATTCACCCTCCTGACTTCACCTTCTCCTTCTCCTTCTTCTACTTCTTCTGATTCACCCTCCTGACTTCACCTTCTCCTTCTCCTTCTTCTACTTCTTCTGCTTCACCCTCCAGACTTCACCTTCTCCTTCTCCTTCTTCTACTTCTTCTGATTCACCCTCCAGACTTCACCTTCTCCTTCTCCTTCTTCTGCTTCTTCTGATTCACCCTCCAGACTTCACCTTCTCATTCTCCTTCTT
Organism: Somniosus microcephalus; assembly: GCF_052327205.1. Lineage (NCBI taxonomy): Eukaryota > Metazoa > Chordata > Chondrichthyes > Squaliformes > Somniosidae > Somniosus > Somniosus microcephalus. The sequence continues at coordinate 672,129 of NW_028225280.1, read as the reverse complement.
CTGCTTCTTCTGCTGCGCCCTCCAGACTTCACCTTCTCCTTCTCCTTCTTCTGCTTCTTCTGCTTCACACTCCAGACTTCACCTTCTCCTTCTCCTTCTTCTGCTTCTTCTGCTGCGCCCTCCAGGCTTCACCTTCTCCTTCTCCTTCTTCTGCTTCTTCTGCTTCACCGTCCTGACTTCACCTTCTCCTTCTCCTTGTTCTACTTCCTCTGCTACACCCCCCTGACTTCACTTGCTCCTTCTCCTTCTTCTGCTTCTTCTGATTCACCATCCTGACTTCACCTTCTCCTTCTCCTTCTTCTGCTTCTTCTGATTCACCCTCCAGACTTCACCTTCTCCTTCTCCTTCTTCTGCTTCTTCTGATTCACCCTCCTGACTTCACCTTCTCCTTCTCCTTCTTCTACTTCTTCTGATTCACCCTCCTGACTTCACCTTCTCCTTCTCCTTCTTCTACTTCTTCTGCTTCACCCTCCAGACTTCACCTTCTCCTTCTCCTTCTTCTACTTCTTCTGATTCACCCTCCAGACTTCACCTTCTCCTTCTCCTTCTTCTGCTTCTTCTGATTCACCCTCCAGACTTCACCTTCTCATTCTCCTTCTTCTGCTTCTTCTGCTGCGCCCTCCAGACTTCACCTTCTCCTTCTCCTTCTTCTGCTTCTTCTGCTTCACACTCCAGACTTCACCTTCTCCTTCTCCTTCTTCTGCTTCTTCTGCTGCGCCCTCCAGGCTTCACCTTCTCCTTCTCCTTCTTCTGCTTCTTCTGCTTCACCGTCCTGACTTCACCTTCTCCTTCTCCTTGTTCTACTTCTTCTGCTACACCCCCCTGACTTCACCTGCTCCTTCTCCTTCTTCTGCTTCTTCTGATTCACCCTCCTGACTTCACCTTCTCCTTCTCCTTCTTCTGCTTCTTCTGATTCACCCTCCAGACTTCACCTTCTCCTTCTCCTTCTTCTGCTTCTTCTGATTCACACTCCAGACTTCACCTTCTCCTTCTCCTTCTTCTGCTTCTTCTGATTCACCCTCCAGACTTCACCTTCTCCTTCTCCTTCTTCTGCTTCTTCTGATTCACCCTCCAGACTTCACCTTCTCCTTCTCCTTCTTCTACTTCTTCTGATTCACCCTCCAGACTTCACCTTCTCCTTCTCCTTCTTCTACTTCTTCTGATTCACCCTCCAGTCTTCACCTTCTCCTTCTCCTTCTTCTGTTTCTTCTGCTTCACCCTCCAGACTTCACCTTCTCCTTCTCTTTCTTCTGCTTCTTCTGCTTCACCCTCCAGACTTCACCTTCTACTTCTCCTTCTTCTGCTTCTTCTGATTCACCCTCCAGACTTCACCTTCTCCTTCTCCTTCTTCTACTTCTTCTGATTCACCCTCCAGACTTCACCTTCTCCTTCTCCTTCTTCTGCTTCTTCTGATTCACCCTCCTGACTTCACCTTCTCCTTCTCCTTCTTCTACATCTTCTGATTCACCCTCCTGACTTCACCTTCTCCTTCTCCTTCTTCTACTTCTTCTGCTTCACCCTCCAGACTTCACCTTCTCCTTCTCCTTCTTCTACTTCTTCTTATTCACCCTCCAGACTTCAACTTCTCCTTCTCCTTCTTCTACTTCTTCTGATTCACCCTCCAGACTTCACCTTCTCCTTCTCCTTCTTCTACTTCTTCTGATTCACCCTCCAGACTTCACCTTCTCCTTCTCCTTCTTCTGCTTCTTCTGATTCACCCTCCAGACTTCACCTTCTCCTTCTCCTGATTCTGCTTCTTCTGAATCACCCTCCAGACTTCACCTTCTCCTTCTCCTTCTTCTGCTTCTTCTGATTCACCCTCCAGACTTCACCTTCTCCTTCTCCTTCTTCTGCTTCTTCTGATTCACCCTCCAGACTTCACCTTCACCTTCTCCTTCTTCTACTTCTTCTGATTCACCCTCCAGACTTCACCTTCTCCATCTCCTTCTTCTGCTTCTTCTGATTCACCCTCCAGACTTCACCTTCTCCTTCTCCTTCGTCTACTTCTTCTGATTCACCCTCCAGACTTCACCTTCTCCTTCTCCTTCTTCTGCTTCTTCTGATTCACCCTCCAGACTTCACCTTCTCCTTCTCCTTCTTCTACTTCTTCTGATTCACCCTCCAGACTTCACCTTCTCCTTCTCCTTCTTCTGATTCTTCTGATTCACCCTCCAGACTTCACCTTCTCCTTCTCCTTCTTCTGCTTCTCTGATTCACCCTCCTGACTTCACCTTCTCCTTCTCCTTCTTCTACATCTTCTGATTCACCCTCCTGACTTCACCTTCTCCTTCTCCTTCTTCTACTTCTTCTGCTTCCCCCTCCAGACTTCACCTTCTCCTTCTCCTTCTTCTACTTCTTCTGATTCACCCTCCAGACTTCACCTTCTCCTTCTCCTTCTTCTACTTCTTCTGATTCACCCTCCAGACTTCACCTTCTCCTTCTCCTTCTTCTACTTCTTCTGATTCACCCTCCAGACTTCACCTTCTCCTTCTCCTTCTTCTGCTTCTTCTGATTCACCCTCCAGACATCACCTTCTCCTTCTCCTTATTCTGCTTCTCTGAATCACCCTCCAGACTTCACCTTCTCCTTCTCCTTCTTCTGCTTCTTCTGATTCACCCTCCAGACTTCACCTTCTCCTTCTCCTTCTTCTACTTCTTCTGATTCACACTCCAGACTTCACCTTCACCATCTCCTTCTTCTGCTTCTTCTGATTCACCCTCCAGACTTCACCTTCTCCTTCTCCTTCGTCTACTTCTTCTGATTCACCCTCCAGACTACACCTTCTCCTTCTCCTTCTTCTACTTCTTCTGATTCACCCTCCAGACTTCACCTTCTCCTTCTCCTTCTTCTGTTTCTTCTGATTCACCCTCCAGACTTCACCTTCTCCTTCTCCTTCTTCTACTACTTCTGATTCACCCTCCAGACTTCACCTTCTCCTTCTCCTTCTTCTACTTCTTCTGATTCACCCTCCAGACTTCATCTTCTCCTTCTCCTTCTTCTGCTTCTTCTGATTCACCCTCCAGACTTCACCTTCTCCTTCTCCTTCTTCTGCTTCTTCTGATTCACCCTCCAGACTTCACCTTCTCCTTCTCCTTCTTCTACTTCTTCTGATTCACCCTCCAGACTTCACCTTCTCCTTCTCCTTCTTCTACTTCTTCTGATTCACCCTCCAGTCTTCACCTTCTCCTTCTCCTTCTTCTGTTTCTTCTGCTTCACCCTCCAGACTTCACCTTCTCCTTCTCCTCCTTCTGATTCTTCTGATTCACCCTCCAGACTTCACCTACTCCTTCTCCTTCTTCTACTTCTTCTGATTCACCCTCCAGTCTTCACCTTCTCCTTCTCCTTCTTCTGTTTCTTCTGCTTCACCCTCCAGACTTCACCTTCTCCTTCTCCTTCTTCTGATTCTTCTGATTCACCCTCCAGACTTCACCTACTCCTTCTCCTTCTTCTGCTTCTTCTGATTCACCCTCCTGACTTCACCTTCTCCTTCTCCTTCTTCTACTTCTTCTGATTCACCCTCCTGACTTCAGCTTCTCCTTCTCCTTCTTCTACTTCTTCTGCTTCACCCTCCAGACTTCACCTTCTCCTTCTCCTTCTTCTACTTCTTCTGATTCACCCTCCAGACTTCACCTTCTCCTTCTCCTTATTCTGCTTCTTCTGATCCACCCTCCAGACTTCACCTTCTCCTTCTCCTTATTCTGCTTCTTCTGATTCACCCTCCAGACTTCACCTTCTCCTTCTCCTTCCTTTGCTTCTTCTGATTCACCCTCCAGACTTCACCTTCTCCTTCTCCTTCTTCTGAATCTTCTGATTCACCCTCCAGACTTCACCTTCTTCTTCTCCATCTTCTGCTTCTTCTGATTCACCCTCCTGACTTCACCTTCTCCTTCTCCTTCTTCTACTTCTTCTGATTCACCCTCCCGACTTCACCTTCTCCTTCTCCATCTTGTACTTCTTCTGCTTCACCCTCCAGACTTCAACTTCTCCTTCTCCTTCTTCTACTTCTTCTGATTCACCCTCCAGACTTCACCTTCTCCTTCTCCTTCTTCTGCTTCTTCTGATTCACCCTCCAGACTTCACCTTCTCCTTCTCCTTCTTCTGCTTCTTCTGATTCACCCTCCAGACTTCACCTTCTCCTTCTCCTTCTTCTACTTCTTCTGATTCACCCTCCAGACTTCACCTTCTCCTTCTCCTTCTTCTGCTTCTTCTGATTCACCCTCCAGACTTCACCTTCTCCTTCTCCTTCGTCTACTTCTTCTGATTCACCCTCCAGACTACACCTTCTCCTTCTTCTACTTCTTCTGATTCACCCTCCAGACTTCACCTTCTCCTCCTCCTTCTTCTGTTTCTTCTGATTCACCCTCCAGACTTCATCTTCTCCTTCTCCTTCTTCTACTTCTTCTGATTCACCCTCCAGACTTCACCTTCTCCTTCTCCTTCTTCTACTTCTTCTGATTCACCCTCCAGTCTTCACCATCTCCTTCTCCTTCTTCTGTTTCTTCTGCTTCACCCTCCAGACTTCACCTTCTCCTTCTCTTTCTTCTGCTTCTTCTGATTCACCCTCCAGACTTCACCTTCTCCTTCTCCGTCTTCTGATTCTTCTGATTCACCCTCCAGACTTCACCTTCTCCTTCTCCTTCTTCTGCTTCTTCTGATTCACCCTCCTGACTTCACCTTCTCCTTCTCCTTCTTCTACTTCTTCTGATTCACCCTCCTGACTTCACCTTCTCCTTCTCCTTCTTCTACTTCTTCTGCTTCACCCTCCAGACTTCACCTTCTCCTTCTCCTTCTTCTACTTCTTCTGATTCACCCTCCAGACTTCACCTTCTCCTTCTCCTTCTTCTGCTTCTTCTGATTCACCCTCCAGACTTCACCTTCTCCTTCTCCTTATTCTGCTTCTTCTGATTCACCCTCCAGACTTCACCTTCTTCTTCTCCTTCCTTTGCTTCTTCTGATTCACCCTCCAGACTTCACCTTCTCCTTCTCCTTCTTCAGATTCTTCTGCTTCACTCTCCTGACTTCACCTTCTCCTTCTCCTTCTTCTACTTCTTCTGATTCACCCTCCAGACTTCACCTACTCCTTCTCCTTCTTCTGCTTCTTCTGATTCACCCTCCTGACTTCACCTTCTCCTTCTCCTTCTTCTGCTTCTTCTGATTCACCCTCCAGACTTCACCTTCTCCTTCTCCTTCTTCTGCTTCTTCTGATTCACCCTCCAGACTTCACCTTCTCCTTCTCCTTCTTCTGCTTCTTCTGATTCACCCTCCAGACCTCACCTTCTCCTTCTCCTTCTTCTACTTCTTCTGATTCACCCTCCAGACTTCATCTTCTCCTTCTCCTTCTTCTGCTTCTTCTGATTCACCCTCCAGACTTCACCTTCTCCTTCTCCTTCTTCTGCTTCTTCTGATTCACCCTCCAGACTTCACCTTCTCCTTCTCCTTCTTCTACTTCTTCTGATTCACCCTCCAGACTTCACCTTCTCCTTCTCCTTCTTCTACTTCTTCTGATTCACCCTCCAGTCTTCACCTTCTCCTTCTCCTTCTTCTGTTTCTTCTGCTTCACCCTCCAGACTTCACCTTCTCCTTCTCTTTCTTCTGCTTCTTCTGCTTCACCCTCCAGACTTCACCTTCTCCTTCTCCTTCTTCTGATTCTTCTGATTCACCCTCCAGACTTCACCTTCTCTATCTCCTTCTTCTGCTTCTTCTGATTCACCCTCCTGACTTCACCTTCTCCTTCTCCTTCTTCTACTTCTTCTGATTCACCCTCCTGACTTCACCTTCACCTTCTCCTTCTTCTGCTTCTTCTGATTCACCCTCCAGACTTCACCTTCTCCTTCTCCTTATTCTGCTTCTTCTGAATCACCCTCCAGACTTCACCTTCTCCTTCTCCTTCTTCTGCTTCTTCTGATTCACCCTCCAGACTTCACCTTCTCCTTCTCCTTCTTCTGCTTCTTCTGATTCACCCTCCAGACTTCACCTTCACCTTCTCCTTCTTCTACTTCTTCTGATTCACCCTCCAGACTTCACCTTCTCCATCTCCTTCTTCTGCTTCTTCTGATTCACCCTCCAGAATTCACCTTCTCCTTCTCCTTCGCCTACTTCTTCTGATTCACCCTCCAGACGTCACCTTCTCCTTCTCCTTCTTCTGCTTCTTCTGATTCACCCTCCAGACTTCACCTTCTCCTTCTCCTTCTTCTACTTCTTCTGCTTCCCCCTCCAGACTTCACCTTCTCCTTCTCCTTCTTCTACTTCTTCTGATTCACCCTCCAGACTTCACCTTCTCCTTCTCCTTCTTCTACTTCTTCTGATTCACCCTCCAGACTTCACCTTCTCCTTCTCCTTCTTCTACTTCTTCTGATTCACCCTCCAGACTTCACCTTCTCCTTCTCCTTCTTCTGCTTCTTCTGATTCACCCTCCAGACATCACCTTCTTCTTCTCCTTATTCTGCTTCTTCTGAATCACCCTCCAGACTTCACCTTCTCCTTCTCCTTCTTCTGCTTCTTCTGATTCACCCTCCAGACTTCACCTTCTCCTTCTCCTTCTTCTACTTCTTCTGATTCACCCTCCAGACTTCACCTTCTCCATCTCCTTCTTCTGCTTCTTCTGATTCACCCTCCAGACTTCACCTTCTCCTTCTCCTTCGTCTACTTCTTCTGATTCACCCTCCAGACTACACCTTCTCCTTCTCCTTCTTCTACTTCTTCTGATTCACCCTCCAGACTTCACCTTCTCCTTCTCCTTCTTCTGTTTCTTCTGATTCACCCTCCAGACTTCACCTTCTCCTTCTCCTTCTTCTACTACTTCTGATTCACCCTCCAGACTTCACCTTCTCCTTCTCCTTCTTCTACTTCTTCTGATTCACCCTCCAGACTTCATCTTCTCCTTCTCCTTCTTCTGCTTCTTCTGATTCACCCTCCAGACTTCACCTTCTCCTTCTCCTTCTCATGCTTCTTCTGATTCACCCTCCAGACTTCACCTTCTCCTTCTCCTTCTTCTACTTCTTCTGATTCACCCTCCAGACTTCACCTTCTCCTTCTCCTTCTTCTACTTCTTCTGATTCACCCTCCAGTCTTCACCTTCTCCTTCTCCTTCTTCTGTTTCTTCTGCTTCACCCTCCAGACTTCAACTTCTCCTTCTCTTTCTTCTGCTTCTTCTGATTCACCCTCCAGACTTCACCTTCTCCTTCTCCTTCTTCTGATTCTTCTGATTCACCCTCCAGACTTCACCTACTCCTTCTCCTTCTTCTGCTTCTTCTGATTCACCCTCCTGACTTCACCTTCTCCTCCTCCTTCTTCTACTTCTTCTGATTCACCCTCCTGACTTCAGCTTCTCCTTCTCCTTCTTCTACTTCTTCTGCTTCACCCTCCAGACTTCACCTTCTCCTTCTCCTTCTTCTACTTCTTCTGATTCACCCTCCAGACTTCACCTTCTCCTTCTCCTTATTCTGCTTCTTCTGATTCACCCTCCAGACTTCACCTTCTCCTTCTCCTTATTCTGCTTCTTCTGATTCACCCTCCAGACTTCACCTTCTCCTTCTCCTTCCTTTGCTTCTTCTGATTCACCCTCCAGACTTCACCTTCTCCTTCTCCTTCTTCTGAATCTTCTGATTCACCCTCCAGACTTCACCTTCTCCTTCTCCATCTTCTGCTTCTTCTGATTCACCCTCCTGACTTCACCTTCTCCTTCTCCTTCTTCTACTTCTTCTGATTCACCCTCCTGACTTCACCTTCTCCTTCTCCATCTTCTATTTCTTCTGCTTCACCCTCCAGACTTCAACTTCTCCTTCTCCTTCTTCTACTTCTTCTGATTCACCCTCCAGACTTCACCTTCTCCTTCTCCTTCTTCTGCTTCTTCTGATTCACCCTCCAGACTTCACCTTCTCCTTCTCCTTCTTCTGCTTCTTCTGATTCACCCTCCAGACTTCACCTTCTCCTTCTCCTTCTTCTACTTCTTCTGATTCACCCTCCAGACTTCACCTTCTCCTTCTCCTTCTTCTGCTTCTTCTGATTCACCCTCCAGACTTCACCTTCTCCTTCTCCTTCGTCTACTTCTTCTGATTCACCCTCCAGACTACACCTTCTCCTTCTTCTACTTCTTCTGATTCACCCTCCAGACTTCACCTTCTCCTCCTCCTTCTTCTGTTTCTTCTGATTCACCCTCCAGACTTCATCTTCTCCTTCTCCTTCTTCTACTTCTTCTGATTCACCCTCCAGACTTCACCTTCTCCTTCTCCTTCTTCTACTTCTTCTGATTCACCCTCCAGTCTTCACCTTCTCCTTCTCCTTCTTCTGTTTCTTCTGCTTCACCCTCCAGACTTCACCTTCTCCTTCTCTTTCTTCTGCTTCTTCTGATTCACCCTCCAGACTTCACCTACTCCTTCTCCTTCTTCTGATTCTTCTGATTCACCCTCCAGACTTCACCTTCTCCTTCTCCTTCTTCTGCTTCTTCTGATTCACCCTCCTGACTTCACCTTCTCCTTCTCCTTCTTCTACTTCTTCTGATTCACCCTCCTGACTTCACCTTCTCCTTCTCCTTCTTCTACTTCTTCTGCTTCACCCTCCAGACTTCACCTTCCCCTTCTCCTTCTTCTACTTCTTCTAATTCACCCTCCAGACTTCACCTTCTCCTTCTCCTTCTTCTGCTTCTTCTGATTCACCCTCCAGACTTCACCTTCTCCTTCTCCTTATTCTGCTTCTTCTGATTCACCCTCCAGACTTCAACTTCTCCTTCTCCTTATTCTGCTTCTTCTGATTCACCCTCCAGACTTCACCTTCTCCTTCTCCTTATTCTGCTTCTTCTGATTCACCCTCCAGACTTCACCTTCTCCTCTCCTTCCTTTGCTTCTTCTGATTCACCCTCCAGACTTCACCTTCTCCTTCTCCTTCTTCTGATTCTTCTGCTTCACTCTCCTGACTTCACCTTCTCCTTCTCCTTCTTCTACTTCTTCTGATTCACCCTCCAGACTTCACCTACTCCTTCTCCTTCTTCTGCTTCTTCTGATTCACCCTCCTGACTTCACCTTCTCCTTCTCCTTCTTCTGCTTCTTCTGATTCACCCTCCAGACTTCACCTTCTCCTTCTCCTTCTTCTGCTTCTTCTGATTCACCCTCCAGACTTCACCTTCTCCTTCTCCTTCTTCTGCTTCTTCTGATTCACCCTCCAGACCTCACCTTCTCCTTCTCCTTCTTCTACTTCTTCTGATGCACCCTCCAGACTTCATCTTCTCCTTCTCCTTCTTCTGCTTCTTCTGATTCACCCTCCAGACTTCACCTTCTCCTTCTCCTTCTTCTGCTTCTTCTGATTCACCCTCCAGACTTCACCTTCTCCTTCTCCTTCTTCTACTTCTTCTGATTCACCCTCCAGACTTCACCTTCTCCTTCTCCTTCTTCTACTTCTTTTGATTCACCCTCCAGTCTTCACCTTCTCCTTCTCCTTCTTCTGTTTCTTCTGCTTCACCCTCCAGACTTCACCTTCTCCTTCTCTTTCTTCTGCTTCTTCTGCTTCACCCTCCAGACTTCACCTTCTCCTTCTCCTTCTTCTGATTCTTCTGATTCACCCTCCAGACTTCACCTTCTCTATCTCCTTCTTCTGCTTCTTCTGATTCACCCTCCTGACTTCACCTTCTCCTTCTCCTTCTTCTACTTCTTCTGATTCACCCTCCTGACTTCACCTTCACCTTCTCCTTCTTCTACTTCTTCTGCTTCACCCTCCAGACTTCACCTTCTCCTTCTCCTTCTTCTACTTCTTCTGATTCACCCTCCAGACTTCACCTTCTCCTTCTCCTTCTTCTGCTTCTTCTGATTCACCCTCCAGACTTCACCTTCTCCTTCTCCTTATTCTGCTTCTTCTGATTCACCCTCCAGACTTCACATTCTCCTTCTCCTTCTTCTGCTTCTTCTGATTCACCCTCCAGACTTCACCTTCTCCTTCTCCTTCTTCTGCTTCTTCTGATTCACCCTCCAGACTTCACCTTCTCCTTCTCCTTCTTCTGCTTCTTCTGATTCACCCTCCAGATTTCTACTTCTCCTTCTCCTTCTTCTACTTCTTCTGATTCACCCTCCAGACTTCACCTTCTCCTTCTCCTTCTTCTGCTTCTTCTGATTCACCCTCCTGACTTCACCTTCTCCTTCTCCTTCTTCTACATCTTCTGATTCACCCTCCTGACTTCACCTTCTCCTTCTCCTTCTTCTACTTCTTCTGCTTCAACCTCCAGACTTCACCTTCTCCTTCTCCTTCTTCTACTTCTTCTGATTCACCCTCCAGACTTCACCTTCTCCTTCTCCTTCTTCTACTTCTTCTGATTCACCCTCCAGACTTCACCTTCTCCTTCTCCTTCTTCTACTTCTTCTGATTCACCCTCCAGACTTCACCTTCTCCTTCTCCTTCTTCTGCTTCTTCTGATTCACCCTCCAGACTTCACCTTCTCCTTCTCCTTATTCTGCTTCTTCTGAATCACCCTCCAGACTTCACCTTCTCCTTCTCCTTCTTCTGCTTCTTCTGATTCACCCTCCAGACTTCACCTTCTCCTTCTCCTTCTTCTGCTTCTTCTGATTCACCCTCCAGACTTCACCTTCACCTTCTCCTTCTTCTACTTCTTCTGATTCACCCTCCAGACTTCACCTTCTCCATCTCCTTCTTCTGCTTCTTCTGATTCACCCTCCAGACTTCACCTTCTCCTTCTCCTTCGTCTACCTCTTCTGATTCACCCTCCAGACTTCACCTACTCCTTCTCCTTCTTCTGCTTCTTCTGATTCACCCTCCAGACTTCACCTTCTCCTTCTCCTTCTTCTACTTCTTCTGATTCACCCTCCAGACTTCACCTTCTCCTTCTCCTTCTTCTGATTCTTCTGATTCACCCTCCAGACTTCACCTTCTCCTTCTCCTTCTTCTGCTTCTTCTGATTCACCCTCCTGACTTCACCTTCTCCTTCTCCTTCTTCTACATCTTCTGATTCACCCTCCTGACTTCACCTTCTCCTTCTCCTTCTTCTACTTCTTCTGCTTCCCCCTCCAGACTTCACCTTCTCCTTCTCCTTCTTCTACTTCTTCTGATTCACCCTCCAGACTTCACCTTCTCCTTCTCCTTCTTCTACTTCTTCTGATTCACCCTCCAGACTTCACCTTCTCCTTCTCCTTCTTCTACTTCTTCTGATTCACCCTCCAGACTTCACCTTCTCCTTCTCCTTCTTCTGCTTCCTCAGATTCACCCTCCAGACATCACCTTCTCCTTCTCCTTATTCTGCTTCTTCTGAATCACCCTCCAGACTTCACCTTCTCCTTCTCCTTCTTCTGCTTCTTCTGATTCACCCTCCAGACTTCACCTTCTCCTTCTCCTTCTTCTGCTTCTTCTGATTCACCCTCCAGACTTCACCTTCTCCTTCTCCTTCTTCTACTTCTTCTGATTCACCCTCCAGACTTCACCTTCTCCATCTCCTTCTTCTGCTTCTTCTGATTCACCCTCCAGACTTCACCTTCTCCTTCTCCTTCGTCTACTTCTTCTGATTCACCCTCCAGACTACACCTTCTCCTTCTCCTTCTTCTACTTCTTCTGATTCACCCTCCAGACTTCACCTTCTCCTTCTCCTTCTTCTGTTTCTTCTGATTCACCCTCCAGACTTCACCTTCTCCTTCTCCTTCTTCTACTACTTCTGATTCACCCTCCAGACTTCACCTTCTCCTTCTCCTTCTTCTACTTCTTCTGATTCACCCTCCAGACTTCATCTTCTCCTTCTCCTTTTTCTGCTTCTTCTGATTCACCCTCCAGACTTCACCTTCTCCTTCTCCTTCTTCTGCTTCTTCTGATTCACCCTCCAGACTTCACCTTCTCCTTCTCCTTCTTCTACTTCTTCTGATTCACCCTCCAGTCTTCACCTTCTCCTTCTCCTTCTTCTGTTTCTTCTGCTTCACCCTCCAGACTTCACCTTCTCCTTCTCTTTCTTCTGCTTCTTCTGATTTTCCCTCCAGACTTCACCTTCTCCTTCTCCTTCTTCTGATTCTTCTGATTCACCCTCCAGACTTCACCTTCTCCTTCTCCTTCTTCTGCTTCTTCTGATTCACCCTCCTGACTTCACCTTCTCCTTCTCCTTCTTCTACTTCTTCTGATTCACCCTCCTGACTTCACCTTCTCCTTCTCCTTCTTCTACTTCTTCTGCTTCACCCTCCAGACTTCACCTTCTCCTTCTCCTTCTTCTGCTTCTTCTGATTCACCCTCCAGACTTCACCTTCTCCTTCTCCTTCTTCTGCTTCTTCTGATTCACCCTCCAGACTTCACCTTCTCCTTCTCCTTATTCTGCTTCTTCTGATTCACACTCCAGACTTCACCTTCTCCTTCTCCTTATTCTGCTTCTTCTGATTCACCCTCCAGACTTCATCTTCTCCTTCTCCTTCTTCTGCTTCTTCTGATTCACCCTCCAGACTTCACCTTCTCCTTCTCCTTCTTCTGCTTCTTCTGATTCACTCTCCAGACTTCACCTTCTCCTTCTCCTTCTTCTACTTGTTCTGATTCACCCTCCAGACTTCACCTTCTCCTTCTCCTTCTTCTACTTCTTCTGATTCACCCTCCAGTCTTCACCTTCTCCTTCTCCTTCTTCTGTTTCTTCTGCTTCACCCTCCAGACTTCACCTTCTCCTTCTCTTTCTTCTGCTTCTTCTGATTCACCCTCCAGACTTCACCTTCTCCTTCTCCTTCTTCTGATTCTTCTGATTCACCCTCCAGACTTCACCTTCTCCTTCTCCTTCTTCTGCTTCTTCTGATTCACCCTCCTGACTTCACCTTCTCCTTCTCCTTCTTCTACTTCTTCTGATTCACCCTCCTGACTTCAGCTTCTCCTTCTCCTTCTTCTACTTCTTCTGCTTCACCCTCCAGACTTCACCTTCTCCTTCTCCTTCTTCTACTTCTTCTGATTCACCCTCCAGACTTTACCTTCTCCTTCTCCTTATTCTGCTTCTTCTGATTCACCCTCCAGACTTCACCTTCTCCTTCTCCTTATTCTGCTTCTTCTGATTCACCCTCCAGACTTCACCTTCTCCTTCTCCTTCCTTTGCTTCTTCTGATTCACCCTCCAGACTTCACCTTCTCCTTCTCCTTCTTCTGATTCTTCTGATTCACCCTCCAGACTTCACCTTCTCCTTCTCCATCTTCTGCTTCTTCTGATTCACCCTCCTGACTTCACCTTCTCCTTCTCCTTCTTCTACTTCTTCTGATTCACCCTCCTGACTTCACCTTCTCCTTCTCCATCTTCTACTTCTTCTGCTTCACCCTCCAGACTTCAACTTCTCCTTCTCCTTCTTCTACTTCTTCTGATTCACCCTCCAGACTTCACCTTCTCCTTCTCCTTCTTCTGCTTCTTCTGATTCACCCTCCAGACTTCACCTTCTCCTTCTCCTTCTTCTGCTTCTTCTGATTCACCCTCCAGACTTCACCTTCTCCTTCTCCTTCTTCTACTTCTTCTGATTCACCCTCCAGACTTCACCTTCTCCTTCTCCATCTTCTGCTTCTTCTGATTCACCCTCCAGACTTCACCTTCTCCTTCTCCTTCGTCTACTTCTTCTGATTCACCCTCCAGACTACACCTTCTCCTTCTCCTTCTTCTACTTCTTCTGATTCACCCTCCAGACTTCACCTTCTCCTCCTCCTTCTTCTGTTTCTTCTGATTCACCCTCCAGACTTCATCTTCTCCTTCTCCTTCTTCTACTTCTTCTGATTCACCCTCCAGACTTCACCTTCTCCTTCTCCTTCTTCTACTTCTTCTGATTCACCCTCCAGACTTCATCTTCTCCTTCTCCTTCTTCTGCTTCTTCTGATTCACCCTCCAGACTTCACCTTCTCCTTCTCCTTCTTCTGCTTCTTCTGATTCACCCTCCAGACTTCAACTTCTCCTTCTCCTTCTTCTACTTCTTCTGATTCACCCTCCAGACTTCACCTTCTCCTTCTCCTTCTTCTACTTCTTCCGATTCACCCTCCAGACTTCATCTTCTCCTTCTCCTTCTTCTGCTTCTTCTGATTCACCCTCCAGACTTCACCTTCTCCTTCTCCTTCTTCTGCTTCTTCTGATTCACCCTCCAGACTTCACCTTCTCCTTCTCCTTCTTCTACTTCTTCTGATTCACCCTCCAGACTTCACCTTCTCCTTCTCCTTCTTCTACTTCTTCTGATTCACCCTCCAGTCTTTACCTTCTCCTTCTCCTTCTTCTGTTTCTTCTGCTTCACCCTCCAGACTTCACCTTCTCCTTCTCTTTCTTCTGCTTCTTCTGATTCACCCTCCAGACTTCACCTTCTCCTTCTCCTTCTTCTGATTCTTCTGATTCACCCTCCAGACTTCACCTTCTCCTTCTCCTTCTTCTGCTTCTTCTGATTCACCCTCCTGACTTCACCTTCTCCTTCTCCTTCTTCTACTTCTTCTGATTCACCCTCCTGACTTCACCTTCTCCTTCTCCTTCTTCTACTTCTTCTGCTTCACCCTCCAGACTTCACCTTCTCCTTCTCCTTCTTCTGCTTCTTCTGATTCACCCTCCAGACTTCACCATCTCCTTCTCCTTCTTCTGCTTCTTCTGATTCACCCTCCAGACTTCACCTTCTCCTTCTCCTTCTTCTGCTTCTTCTGATTCACACTCCAGACTTCACCTTCTCCTTCTCCTTATTCTGCTTCTTCTGATTCACCCTCCAGACTTCACCTTCTCCTTCTCCTTCCTCTGCTTCTTCTGATTCACCCTCCAGACTTCACCTTCTCCTTCTCCTTCTTCTGATTCTTCTGATTCACCCTCCAGACTTCACCTTCTCCTTCTCCATCTTCTGCTTCTTCTGATTCACCCTCCTGACTTCACCTTCTCCTTCTCCTTCTTCTACTTCTTCTGATTCACCCTCCTGACTTCACCGTCTCCTTCTCCATCTTCTACTTCTTCTGCTTCACCCTCCAGACTTCAACTTCTCCTTCTCCTTCTTCTACTTCTTCTGATTCACCCTCCAGACTTCACCTTCTCCTTCTCCTTCTTCTGCTTCTTCTGATTCACCCTCCAGACTTCACCTTCTCCTTCTCCTTCTTCTGCTTCTTCTGATTCACCCTCCAGACTTCACCTTCTCCTTCTCCTTCTTCTACTTCATCTGATTCACCCTCCAGACTTCACCTTCTCCTTCTCCTTCTTCTGCTTCTTCTGATTCACCCTCCAGACTTCACCTTCTCCTTCTCCTTCGTCTACTTCTTCTGATTGACCCTCCAGACTACACCTTCTCCTTCTCCTTCTTCTACTTCTTCTGATTCACCTTCCAGACTTCACCTTCTCCTTCTCCTTCTTCTGTTTCTTCTGATTCACCCTCCAGACTTCATCTTCTCCTTCTCCTTCTTCTACTTCTTCTGATTCACCCTCCAGACTTCACCTTCTCCTTCTCCTTCTTCTACTTCTTCTGATTCACCCTCCAGACTTCATCTTCTCCTTCTCCTTCTTCTGCTTCTTCTGATTCACCCTCCAGACTTCACCTTCTCCTTCTCCTTCTTCTGCTTCTTCTGATTCACCCTCCAGACTTCAACTTCTCCTTCTCCTTCTTCTACTTCTTCTGATTCACCCTCCAGACTTCACCTTCTCCTTCTCCTTCTTCTACTTCTTCTGATTCACCCTCCAGTCTTCACCTTCTCCTTCTCCTTCTTCTGTTTCTTCTGCTTCACCCTCCAGACTTCACCTTCTCCTTCTCTTTCTTCTGCTTCTTCTGATTCACCCTCCAGACTTCACCTTCTCCTTCTCCTTCTTCTGATTCTTCTGATTCACCCTCCAGACTTCACCTTTGATGCGCCATCAATTACTCAAAAGACTGAAGTTGAGCGAGTAACAATCAGGCTTTTATTAACTAAAGAATGAAGGTCTTGTCTCGAGTGGTCGACCCGTCCAGAATACTAAGGGACTGGGAGGTAGTCACTTATATACCTGGAATAGTGGGAGGAGTCAGCCGAGGCATGTCCAGACCTGTACCTAGTGGAATACACATACAGACACAGACAGGTATGACAGTGGTTTACCACAACCTTCTCCTTCTCCTTCTTCTGCTTCTTCTGATTCACCCTCCTGACTTCACCTTCTCCTTCTCCTTCTTCTACTTCTTCTGATTCACCCTCCTGACTTCACCTTCTCCTTCTCCTTCCTCTACTTCTTCTGCTTCACCCTCCAGACTTCACCTTCTCCTTCTCCTTCTTCTACTTCTTCTGATTCAACCTCCAGACTTCACCTTCTCCTTCTCCTTCTTCTGCTTCTTCTGATTCACCCTCCAGACTTCACCTTCTCATTCTTCTTCTTCTGCTTCTTCTGCTGCGCCCTCCAGACTTCACCTTCTCCTTCTCCTTCTTCTGCTTCTTCTGCTTCATACTCCAGACTTCACCTTCTCCTTCTCCTTCTTCTGCTTTTTCTGCTGCGCCCTCCAGGCTTCACCTTCTCCTTCTCCTTCTTCTGCTTCTTCTGCTTCACCGTCCTGACTTCACCTTCTCCTTCTCCTTCTTCTACTTCTTCTGCTACACCCCCCTGACTTCACCTGCTCCTTCTCCTTCTTCTGCTTCTTCTGATTCACCCTCCTAACTTCACCTTCTCCTTCTCCTTCTTCTGCTTCTTCTGATTCACCCTCCTGACTTCACCTTCTCCTTCTCCTTCTTCTGCTTCTTCTGATTCACCCTCCAGACCTCACCTTCTCCTTCTCCTTCTACTTCTTCTGATTCACCCTCCAGACTTCATCTTCTCCTTCTCCTTCTTCTGCTTCTTCTGATTCACCCTCCAGTCTTCACCTTCTCCTTCTCCATCTTCTGCTTCTTCTGATTCACCCTCCAGACTTCACCTTCTCCTTCTCCTTCTTCTACTTCTTCTGATTCACCCTCCAGACTTCACCTTCTCCTTCTCCTTCTTCTACTTCTTCTGATTCACCCTCCTGACTTCACCTTCTCCTTCTCCTTCTTCTACTTCTTCTGCTTCACCCTCCAGACATCACCTTCTCCTTCTCCTTCGTCTACTTCTTCTGATTCACCCTCCAGACTACACCTTCTCCTTCTCCTTCTTCTACTTCTTCTGATTCACCCTCCAGACTTCACCTTCTCCTTCTCCTTCTTCTGTTTCTTCTGATTCACCCTCCAGACTTCATCTTCTCCTTCTCCTTCTTCTACTTCTTCTGATTCACCCTCCAGACTTCACCTTCTCCTTCTCCTTCTTCTACTTCTTCTGATTCACCCTCCAGACTTCATCTTCTCCTTCTCCTTCTTCTGCTTCTTCTGATTCACCCTCCAGACTTCACCTTCTCCTTCTCCTTCTTCTGCTTCTTCTGATTCACCCTCCAGACTTCAACTTCTCCTTCTCCTTCTTCTACTTCTTCTGATTCACCCTCCAGACTTCACCTTCTCCTTCTCCTTCTTCTACTTCTTCTGATTCACCCTCCAGTCTTCACCTTCTCCTTCTCCTTCTTCTGTTTCTTCTGCTTCACCCTCCAGACTTCAACTTCTCCTTCTCCTTCTTCTACATCTTCTGATTCACCCTCCAGACTTCACCTTCTCCTTCTCCTTCTTCTACTTCTTCTGATTCACCCTCCAGTCTTCACCTTCTCCTTCTCCTTCTTCTGTTTCTTCTGCTTCACCCTCCAGACTTCACCTTCTCCTTCTCTTTCTTCTGCTTCTTCTGATTCACCCTCCAGACTTCACCTTCTCCTTCTCCTTCTTCTGATTCTTCTGATTCACCCTCCAGACTTCACCTTCTCCTTCTCCTTCTTCTGCTTCTTCTGATTCACCCTCCTGACTTCAACTTCTCCTTCTCCTTCTTCTACTTCTTCTGATTCACCCTCCTGACTTCACCTTCTCCTTCTCCTTCTTCTACTTCTTCTGCTTCACCCTCCAGAATTCACCTTCTCCTTCTCCTTCTTCTACTTCTTCTGATTCAACCTCCAGACTTCACCTTCTCCTTCTCCTTCTTCTGCTTCTTCTGATTCACCCTCCAGACTTCACCTTCTCATTCTCCTTCTTCTGCTGCGCCCTCCAGACTTCACCTTCTCCTTCTCCTTCTTCTGCTTCTTCTGCTTCACACTCCAGACTTCACCTTCTCCTTCTCCTTCTTCTGCTTCTTCTGCTGCGCCCTCCAGGCTTCACCTTCTCCTTCTCCTTCTTCTGCTTCTTCTGCTTCACCGTCCTGACTTCACCTTCTCCTTCTCCTTCTTCTACTTCTTCTGCTACACCCCCCTGACTTCACCTGCTCCTTCTCCTTCTTCTGCTTCTTCTGATTCACCCTCCTAACTTCACCTTCTCCTTCTCCTTCTTCTGCTTCTTCTGATTCACCCTCCTGACTTCACCTTCTCCTTCTCCTTCTTCTGCTTCTTCTGATTCACCCTCCAGACTTCACCTTCTCCTTCTCCTTCTTCTGCTTCTTCTGATTCACCCTCCAGACTTCACCTTCTCCTTCTCCTTCTTCTGCTTCTTCTGATTAACCCTCCAGACCTCACCTTCTCCTTCTCCTTCTTCTACTTCTTCTGATTCACCCTCCAGACTTCATCTTCTCCTTCTCCTTCTTCTGCTTCTTCTGATTCACCCTCCAGTCTTCACCTTCTCCTTCTCCTTCTTCTGCTTCTTCTGATTCACCCTCCAGACTTCACCTTCTCCTTCTCCTTCTTCTACTTCTTCTGATTCACCCTCCAGACTTCACCTTCACCTTCTACTTCTTCTACTTCTTCTGATTCACCCTCCAGTCTTCACCTTCTCCTTCTCCTTCTTCTGTTTCTTCTGCTTCACCCTCCAGACTTCACCTTCTCCTTCTCTTTCTTCTGCTTCTTCTGCTTCACCCTCCTGACTTCACCTTCTCCTTCTCCTTCTTCTACTTCTTCTGATTCACCCTCCTGACTTCACCTTCTCCTTCTTCTACTTCTTCTGCTTCACCCTCCAGACTTCAACTTCTCCTTCTCCTTCTTCTACTTCTTCTGATTCACCCTCCAGACTTCACCTTCTCCTTCTTCTGCTTCTTCTGATTCACCCTCCAGACTTCACCTTCTCCTTCTCCTTCTTCTGCTCCTTCTGATTCACCCTCCAGACTTCACCTTCTCCTTCTCCTTCTTCTACTTCTTCTGATTCACCCTCCAGACTTCACCTTCTCCTTCTCCTTCTTCTGCTTCTTCTGATTCACCCTCCAGACTTCACCTTCTCCTTCTCCTTCGTCTACTTCTTCTGATTCAACCTCCAGACTACACCTTCTCCTTCTCCTTCTTCTTCTTCTTCTGATTCACCCTCCAGACTTCACCTTCTCCTTCTCCTTCTTCTGTTTCTTCTGGTTCACCCTCCAGACTTCATCTTCTCCTTCTCCTTCTTCTACTTCTTCTGATTCACCCTCCAGAATTCACCTTCTCCTTCTCCTTCTTCTACTTCTTCTGATTCACTCTCCAGACTTCATCTTCTCCTTCTCCTTCTTCTGCTTCTTCTGATTCACCCTCCAGACTTCACCTTCTCCTTCTCCTTCTTCTGCTTCTTCTGATTCACCCTCCAGACTTCAACTTCTCCTTCTCCTTCTTCTACTTCTTCTGATTCACCCTCCAGACATCACCTTCTCCTTCTCCTTCTTCTACTTCTTCCGATTCACCCTCCAGACTTCATCTTCACCTTCTCCTTCTTCTGCTTCTTCTGATTCACCCTCCAGACTTCACCTTCTCCTTCTCCTTCTTCTGCTTCTTCTGATTCACCCTCCAGACTTCACCTTCTCCTTCTCCTTCTTCTACTTCTTCTGATTCACCCTCCAGACTTCACCTTCTCCTTCTCCTTCTTCTACTTCTTCTGATTCACCCTCCAGTCTTCATCTTCTCCTTCTCCTTCTTCTGTTTCTTCTGCTTCACCCTCCAGACTTCACCTTCTCCTTCTCTTTCTTCTGCTTCTTCTGATTCACCCTCCAGACTTCACCTTCTCCTTCTCCTTCTTCTGATTCTTCTGATTCACCCTCCAGACTTCACCTTCTCCTTCTCCTTCTTCTGCTTCTTCTGATTCACCCTCCTGACTTCACCTTCTCCTTCTCCTTCTTCTACTTCTTCTGATTCACCCTCCAGACTTCACCTACTCCTTCTCCTTCTTCTGCTTCTTCTGATTCACCCTCCAGACTTCACCTTCTCCTTCTCATTTTTCTGCTTCTTCTGATTCACCCTCCAGACTTCACCTTCTCCTTCTCCTTATTCTGCTTCTTCTGATTCACCCTCCAGACATCACCTTCTCCTTCTCCTTATTCTGCTTCTTCTGATTCACCCTCCAGACTTCACCTTCTCCTTCTCCTTCCTCTGCTTCTTCTGATTCACCCTCCAGACTTCACCTTCTCCTTCTCCTTCTTCTGATTCTTCTGATTCACCCTCCAGACTTCACCTTCTCCTTCTCCATCTTCTGCTTCTTCTGATTCACCCTCCTGACTTCACCTTCTCCTTCTCCTTCTTCTACTTCTTCTGATTCACCCTCCTGACTTCACCTTCTCCTTCTCCATCTTCTACTTCCTCTGCTTCACCCTCCAGACTTCAAGGTCTCCTTCTCCTTCTTCTACTTCTTCTGATTCACCCTCCAGACTTCACCTTCTCCTTCTCCTTCTTCTGCTTCTTCTGATTCACCCTCCACACTTCACCTTCTCCTTCTCCTTCTTCTGCTTCTTCTGATTCACCCTCCAGACTTCACCTTCTCCTTCTCCTTCTTCTACTTCATCTGATTCACCCTCCAGACTTCACCTTCTCCTTCTCCTTCTTCTGCTTCTTCTGATTCACCCTCCAGACTTCACTTTCTCCTTCTCCTTCGTCTACTTCTTCTGATTCACCCTCCAGACTACACCTTCTCCTTCTCCTTCTTCTACTTCTTCTGATTCACCGTCCAGACTTCACCTTCTCCTTCTCCTTCTTCCGTTTCTTCTGATTCACCCTCCAGACTTCACCTTCTCCTTCTCCTTCTTCTACTTCTTCTGATTCACCCTCCAGACTTCACCTTCTCCTTCTCCTTCTTCTATTTCTTCTGATTCACCCTCCAGACTTCATCTTCTCCTTCTCCTTCTTCTGCTTCTTCTGATTCACCCTCCAGACTTCACCTTCTCCTTCTCCTTCTTCTGCTTCTTCTGATTCACCCTCCAGACTTCAACTTCTCCTTCTCCTTCTTCTACTTCTTCTGATTCACCCTCCAGACTTCACCTTCTCCTTCTCCTTCTTCTACTTCTTCTGATTCACCCTCCAGTCTTCACCTTCTCCTTCTCCTTCTTCTGTTTCTTCTGCTTCACCCTCCAGACTTCACCTTCTCCTTCTCTTTCTTCTGCTTCTTCTGATTCACCCTCCAGACTTCACCTTCTCCTTCTCCTTCTTCTGATTCTTCTGATTCACCCTCCAGACTTCACCTTCTCCTTCTCCTTCTTCTGCTTCTTCTGATTCACCCTCCTGACTTCACCTTCTCCTTCTCCTTCTTCTACTTCTTCTGATTCACCCTCCTGACTTCACCTTCTCCTTCTCCTTCTTCTACTTCTTCTGCTTCACCCTCCAGACTTCACCTTCTCCTTCTCCTTCTTCTACTTCTTCTGATTCAACCTCCAGACTTCACCTTCTCCTTCTCCTTCTTCTGCTTCTTCTGATTCACCCTCCAGACTTCACCTTCTCATTCTCCTTCTTCTGCTTCTTCTGCTGCGCCCTCCAGACTTCACCTTCTCCTTCTCCTTCTTCTGCTTCTTCTGCTTCACACTCCAGACTTCACCTTCTCCTATTCCTTCTTCTGCTTCTTCTGCTGCGCCCTCCAGGCTTCACCTTCTCCTTCTCCTTCTTCTGCTTCTTCTGCTTCACCGTCCTGACTTCACCTTCTCCTTCTCCTTCTTCTACTTCTTCTGCTACACCCCCCTGACTTCACCTGCTCCTTCTCCTTCTTCTGCTTCTTCTGATTCACCCTCCTAACTTCACCTTCTCCTTCTCCTTATTCTGCTTCTTCTGATTCACCCTCCTGACTTCACCTTCTCCTTCTCCTTCTTCTGCTTCTTCTGATTCACCTTCCAGACTTCACCTTCTCCTTCTCCTTCTTCTGCTTCTTCTGATTCACCCTCCAGACTTCACCTTCTCCTTCTCCTTCTTCTGCTTCTTCTGATTCACCCTCCAGACCTCACCTTCTCCTTCTCCTTCTTCTACTTCTTCTGATTCACCCTCCAGACTTCATCTTCTCCTTCTCCTTCTTCTGCTTCTTCTGATTCACCCTCCAGACTTCACCTTCTCCTTCTCCTTCTTCTGCTTCTTCTGATTCACCCTCCAGACTTCACCTTCTCCTTCTCCTTCTTCTACTTCTTCTGATTCACCCTCCAGACTTCCACTTCTCCTTCTCCTTCTTCTACTTCTTCTGATTCACCCTCCAGTCTTCACCTTCTCCTTCTCCTTCTTCTGTTTCTTCTGCTTCACCCTCCAGACTTCACCTTCTCCTTCTCTTTCTTCTGCTTCTTCTGCTTCACCCTCCAGACTTCACCTTCTCCTTCTCCTTCTTCTGATTCTTCTGATTCACCCTCCAGACTTCACCTTCTCTATCTCCTTCTTCTGCTTCTTCTGATTCACCCTCCTGACTTCACCTTCTTCTTCTCCTTCTTCTACTTCATCTGATTCACCCTCCAGACATCACCTTCTCCTTCTCCTTCTTCTGCTTCTTCTGATTCACCCTCCAGACTTCACTTTCTCCTTCTCCTTCGTCTACTTCTTCTGATTCACCCTCCAGACTACACCTTCTCCTTCTCCTTCTTCTACTTCTTCTGATTCACCGTCCAGACTTCACCTTCTCCTTCTCCTTCTTCCGTTTCTTCTGATTCACCCTCCAGACTTCATCTTCTCCTTCTCCTTCTTCTACTTCTTCTGATTCACCCTCCAGACTTCACCTTCTCCTTCTCCTTCTTCTACTTCTTCTGATTCACCCTCCAGACTTCATCTTCTCCTTCTCCTTCTTCTGCTTCTTCTGATTCACCCTCCAGACTTCACCTTCTCCTTCTCCTTCTTCTGCTTCTTCTGATTCACCCTCCAGACTTCAACTTCTCCTTCTCCTTCTTCTACTTCTTCTGATTCACCCTCCAGACTTCACCTTCTCCTTCTCCTTCTTCTACTTCTTCTGATTCACCCTCCAGTCTTCACCTTCTCCTTCTCCTTCTTCTGTTTCTTCTGCTTCACCCTCCAGACTTCACCTTCTCCTTCTCTTTCTTCTGCTTCTTCTGATTCACCCTCCAGACTTCACCTTCTCCTTCTCCTTCTTCTGATTCTTCTGATTCACCCTCCAGACTTCACCTTCTCCTTCTCCTTCTTCTGCTTCTTCTGATTCACCCTCCTGACTTCACCTTCTCCTTCTCCTTCTTCTACTTCTTCTGATTCACCCTCCTGACTTCACCTTCTCCTTCTCCTTCTTCTACTTCTTCTGCTTCACCCTCCAGACTTCACCTTCTCCTTCTCCTTCTTCTACTTCTTCTGATTCAACCTCCAGACTTCACCTTCTCCTTCTCCTTCTTCTGCTTCTTCTGATTCACCCTCCAGACTTCACCTTCTCATTCTCCTTCTTCTGCTTCTTCTGCTGCGCCCTCCAGACTTCACCTTCTCCTTCTCCTTCTTCTGCTTCTTCTGCTTCACACTCCAGACTTCACCTTCTCCTATTCCTTCTTCTGCTTCTTCTGCTGCGCCCTCCAAGCTTCACCTTCTCCTTCTCCTTCTTCTGCTTCTTCTGCTTCACCGTCCTGACTTCACCTTCTCCTTCTCCTTCTTCTACTTCTTCTGCTACACCCCCCTGACTTCACCTGCTCCTTCTCCTTCTTCTGCTTCTTCTGATTCACCCTCCTAACTTCACCTCCTCCTTCTCCTTATTCTGCTTCTTCTGATTCACCCTCCTGACTTCACCTTCTCCTTCTCCTTCTTCTGCTTCTTCTGATTCACCTTCCAGACTTCACCTTCTCCTTCTCCTTCTTCTGCTTCTTCTGATTCACCCTCTAGACTTCACCTTCTCCTTCTCCTTCTTCTGCTTCTTCTGATTCACCCTCCAGACCTCACCTTCTCCTTCTCCTTCTTCTACTTCTTCTGATTCACCCTCCAGACTTCATCTTCTCCTTCTCCTTCTTCTGCTTCTTCTGATTCACCCTCCAGACTTCACCTTCTCCTTCTCCTTCTTCTGCTTCTTCTGATTCACCCTCCAGACTTCACCTTCTCCTTCTCCTTCTTCTACTTCTTCTGATTCACCCTCCAGACTTCACCTTCTCCTTCTCCTTCTTCTACTTCTTCTGATTCACCCTCCAGTCTTCACCTTCTCCTTCTCCTTCTTCTGTTTCTTCTGCTTCACCCTCCAGACTTAACCTTCTCCTTCTCTTTCTTCTGCTTCTTCTGCTTCACCCTCCAGACTTCACCTTCTCCTTCTCCTTCTTCTGATTCTTCTGATTCACCCTCCAGACTTCACCTTCTCTATCTCCTTCTTCTGCTTCTTCTGATTCACCCTCCTGACTTCACCTTCTCCTTCTCCTTCTTCTACTTCTTCTGATTCACCCTCCTGACTTCACCTTCTCCTTCTCCTTCTTCTACTTCTTCTGCTTCACCCTCCAGACTTCACCTTCTCCTTCTCCTTCTTCTACTTCTTCTGAATCACCCTCCAGACTTCACCTTCTCCTTCTCCTTCTTCTGCTTCTTCTGATTCACCCTCCAGACTTAACCATCTCCTTCTCCTTATTCTGCTTCTTCTGATTCACCCTCCAGACTTCACCTTCTCCTTCTCCTTCTTATGCTTCTTCTGATTCAACCTCCAGACTTCACCTTCTCCTTCTCCTTCTTCTGCTTCTTCTGATTCACCCTCCAGACTTCACCTTCTCCTTCTCCTTTTTCTACTTCTTCTGATTCACCCTCCAGACTTCACCTTCTCCTTCTCCTTCTTCTGCTTCTTCTGATTCACCCTCCTGACTTCACCTTCTCCTTCTCCTTCTTCTACATCTTCTGATTCACCCTCCTGACTTCACCTTCTCCTTCTCCATCTTCTACTTCCTCTGCTTCACCCTCCAGAATTCAACTTCTCCTTCTCCTTCTTCTACTTCTTCTGATTCACCCTCCAGACTTCACCTTCTCCTTCTCCTTCTTCTGCTTCTTCTGATTCACCCTCCAGACTTCACCTTCTCCTTCTCCTTCTTCTGCTTCTTCCGATTCACCCTCCAGACTTCACCTTCTCCTTCTCCTTCTTCTACTTCATCTGATTCACCCTCCAGACTTCACCTTCTCCTTCTCCTTCTTCTGCTTCTTCTGATTCACCCTGCAGACTTCACCTTCTCCTTCTCCTTCGTCTACTTCTTCTGATTCACCCTCCAGACTACACCTTCTCCTTCTCCTTCTTCTACTTCTTCTGATTCACCCTCCAGACTTCACCTTCTCCTTCTCCTTCTTCTGTTTCTTCTGATTCACCCTCCAGACTTCATGTTCTCCTTCTCCTTCTTCTACTTCTTCTCATTCACCCTCCAGACTTCACCTTCTCCTTCTCCTTCTTCTACTTCTTCTGATTCACCCTCCAGACTTCATCTTCTCCTTCTCCTTCTTCTGCTTCTTCTGATTCACCCTCCAGACTTCACCTTCTCCTTCTCCTTCTTCTGCTTCTTCTGATTCACCCTCCAGACTTCAACTTCTCCTTCTCCTTCTTCTACTTCTTCTGATTCACCCTCCAGACTTCACCTTCTCCTTCTCCTTCTTCTACTTCTTCTGATTCACCCTCCAGTCTTCACCTTCTCCTTCTCCTTCTTCTGTTTCTTCTGCTTCACCCTCCAGACTTCACCTTCTCCTTCTCTTTCTTCTGCTTCTTCTGATTCACCCTCCAGACTTCACCTTCTCCTTCTCCTTCTTCTGATTCTTCTGATTCACCCTCCAGACTTCACCTTCTCCTTCTCCTTCTTCTGCTTCTTCTGATTCACCCTCCTGACTTCACCTTCTCCTTCTCCTTCTTCTACTTCTTCTGATTCACCCTCCTGACTTCACCTTCTCCTTCTCCTTCTTCTACTTCTTCTGCTTCACCCTCCAGACTTCACCTTCTCCTTCTCCTTCTTCTACTTCTTCTGATTCAACCTCCAGACTTCACCTTCTCCTTCTCCTTCTTCTGCTTCTTCTGATTCACCCTCCAGACTTCACCTTCTCATTCTCCTTCTTCTGCTTCTTCTGCTGCGCCCTCCAGACTTCACCTTCTCCTTCTCCTTCTTCTGCTTCTTCTGCTTCACACTCCAGACTTCACCTTCTCCTTCTCCTTCTTCTGCTTCTTCTGCTGCGCCCTCCAGGCTTCACCTTCTCCTTCTCCTTCTTCTGCTTCTTCTGCTTCACCGTCCTGACTTCACCTTCTCCTTCTCCTTCTTCTACTTCTTGTGCTACACCCCCCTGACTTCACCTGCTCCTTCTCCTTCTTCTGCTTCTTCTGATTCACCCTCCTAACTTCACCTTCTCCTTCTCCTTCTTCTGCTTCTTCTGATTCACCCTCCTGACTTCACCTTCTCCTTCTCCTTCTTCTGCTTCTTCTGATTCACCCTCCAGACTTCACCTTCTCCTTCTCCTTCTTCTGCTTCTTCTGATTCACCCTCCAGACTTCACCTTCTCCTTCTCCTTCTTCTGCTTCTTCTGATTCACCCTCCAGACCTCACCTTCTCCTTCTCCTTCTTCTACTTCTTCTGATTCACCCTCCAGACTTCATCTTCTCCTTCTCTTTTTCTGCTTCTTCTGATTCATCCTCCAGACTTCACCTTCTCCTTCTCCTTCTTCTGCTTCTTCTGATTCTCCCTCCAGACTTCAGCTTCTCCTTCTCCTTCTTCTACTTCTTCTGATTCACCCTCCAGACTTCACCTTCTCCTTCTCCTTCTTCTACTTCTTCTGATTCACCCTCCAGTCTTCACCTTCTCCTTCTCCTTCTTCTGTTTCTTCTGCTTCACCCTCCAGACTTCACCTTCTCCTTCTCTTTCTTCTGCTTCTTCTGCTTCACCCTCCAGACTTCACCTTCTCCTTCTCCTTCTTCTGATTCTTCTGATTCACCCTCCAGACTTCACCTTCTCTATCTCCTTCTTCTGCTTCTTCTGATTCAACCTCCTGACTTCACCTTCTCCTTCTCCTTCTTCTACTTCTTCTGATTCACCCTCCTGACTTCACCTTCTCCTTCTCCTTCTTCTACTTCTTCTGCTTCACCCTCCAGACTTCACCTTCTCCTTCTCCTTCTTCTACTTCTTCTGATTCACCCTCCAGACTTCACCTTCTCCTTCTCCTTCTTCTGCTTCTTCTGATTCACCCTCCAGACTTAACCTTCTCCTTCTCCTTATTCTGCTTCTTCTGATTCACCCTCCAGACTTCACCTTCTCCTTCTCCTTCTTCTGCTTCTTCTGATTCACCCTCCAGACTTCACCTTCTCCTTCTCCTTCTTCTGCTTCTTCTGATTCACTCTCCAGACTTCACCTTCTCCTTCTCCTTCTTCTACTTCTTCTGATTCACCCTCCAGACTTCACCTTCTCCTTCTCCTTCTTCTGCTTCTTCTGATTCACCCTCCTGACTTCACCTTCTCCTTCTCCTTCTTCTACATCTTCTGATTCACCCTCCTGACTTCACCTTCTCCTTCTCCTTCTTCTACTTCTTCTGATTCACCCTCCAGACTTCACCTTCTCCTTCTCCTTCTTCTGCTTCTTCTGATTCACCCTCCAGACTTCACCTTCTCATTCTCCTTCTTCTGCTTCTTCTGCTGCGCCCTCCAGACTTCACCTTCTCCTTCTCCTTCTTCTGCTTCTTCTGCTTCACACTCCAGACTTCACCTTCTCCTTCTCCTTCTTCTGCTTCCTCTGCTGCGCCCTCCAGGCTTCACCTTCTCCTTCTCCTTCTTCTGCTTCTTCTGCTTCACCGTCCTGACTTCACATTCTCCTTCTCCTTCTTCTACTTCTTCTGCTACACCCCCCTGACTTCACCTGCTCCTTCTCCTTCTTCTGCTTCTTCTGATTCACCCTCCTAACTTCACCTTCTCCTTCTCCTTCTTCTGCTTCTTCTGATTCACCCTCCTGACTTCACCTTCTCCTTCTCCTTCTTCTGCTTCTTCTGATTCACCCTCCAGACTTCACCTTCTCCTTCTCCTTCTTCTGCTTCTTCTGATTCACCCTCCAGACTTCACCTTCTCCTTCTCCTTCTTCTGCTTCTTCTGATTCACCCTCCAGACCTCACCTTCTCCTTCTCCTTCTTCTACTTCTTCTGATTCACCCTCCAGACTTCATTTTCTCCTTCTCCTTCTTCTGCTTCTTCTGATTCACCCTCCAGACTTCACCTTCTCCTTCTCCTTCTTCTGCTTCTTCTGATTCACCCTCCAGACTTCACCTTCTCCTTCTCCTTCTTCTACTTCTTCTGATTCACCCTCCAGACTTCACCTTCTCCTTCTCCTTCTTCTACTTCTTCTGATTCACCCTCCAGTCTTCACCTTCTCCTTCTCCTTCTTCTGTTTCTTCTGCTTCACCCTCCAGACTTCACCTTCTCCTTCTCTTTCTTCTGCTTCTTCTGCTTCACCCTCCAGACTTCACCTTCTCCTTCTCCTTCTTCTGATTCTTCTGCTTCAACCTCCAGACTTCACCTTCTCTATCTCCTTCTTCTGCTTCTTCTGATTCACCCTCCTGACGTCACCTTCTCCTTCTCCTTCTTCTGCTTCTTCTGCTTCACCGTCCTTACTTCACCTTCTCCTTCTCCTTCTTCTACTTCTTGTGCTACACCCCCCTGACTTCACCTGCTCCTTCTCCTTCTTCTGCTTCTTCTGATTCACCCTCCTAACTTCACCTTCTCCTTCTCCTTCTTCTGCTTCTTCTGATTCACCCTCCTGACTTCACCTTCTCCTTCTCCTTCTTCTGCTTCTTCTGATTCACCCTCCAGACTTCACCTTCTCCTTCTCCTTCTTCTGCTTCTTCTGATTCACCCTCCAGACTTCACCTTCTCCTTCTCCTTCTTCTGCTTCTTCTGATTCACCCTCCAGACCTCACCTTCTCCTTCTCCTTCTTCTACTTCTTCTGATTCACCCTCCAGACTTCATCTTCTCCTTCTCTTTTTCTGCTTCTTCTGATTCATCCTCCAGACTTCACCTTCTCCTTCTCCTTCTTCTGCTTCTTCTGATTCTCCCTCCAGACTTCAGCTTCTCCTTCTCCTTCTTCTACTTCTTCTGATTCACCCTCCAGACTTCACCTTCTCCTTCTCCTTCTTCTACTTCTTCTGATTCACCCTCCAGTCTTCACCTTCTCCTTCTCCTTCTTCTGTTTCTTCTGCTTCACCCTCCAGACTTCACCTTCTCCTTCTCTTTCTTCTGCTTCTTCTGCTTCACCCTCCAGACTTCACCTTCTCCTTCTCCTTCTTCTGATTCTTCTGATTCACCCTCCAGACTTCACCTTCTCTATCTCCTTCTTCTGCTTCTTCTGATTCAACCTCCTGACTTCACCTTCTCCTTCTCCTTCTTCTACTTCTTCTGATTCACCCTCCTGACTTCACCTTCTCCTTCTCCTTCTTCTACTTCTTCTGCTTCACCCTCCAGACTTCACCTTCTCCTTCTCCTTCTTCTACTTCTTCTGATTCACCCTCCAGACTTCACCTTCTCCTTCTCCTTCTTCTGCTTCTTCTGATTCACCCTCCAGACTTAACCTTCTCCTTCTCCTTATTCTGCTTCTTCTGATTCACCCTCCAGACTTCACCTTCTCCTTCTCCTTCTTCTGCTTCTTCTGATTCACCCTCCAGACTTCACCTTCTCCTTCTCCTTCTTCTGCTTCTTCTGATTCACCCTCCAGACTTCACCTTCTCCTTCTCCTTCTTCTACTTCTTCTGATTCACCCTCCAGACTTCACCTTCTCCTTCTCCTTCTTCTGCTTCTTCTGATTCACCCTCCTGACTTCACCTTCTCCTTCTCCTTCTTCTACATCTTCTGATTCACCCTCCTGACTTCACCTTCTCCTTCTCCTTCTTCTACTTCTTCTGATTCACCCTCCAGACTTCACCTTCTCCTTCTCCTTCTTCTGCTTCTTCTGATTCACCCTCCAGACTTCACCTTCTCATTCTCCTTCTTCTGCTTCTTCTGCTGCGCCCTCCAGACTTCACCTTCTCCTTCTCCTTCTTCTGCTTCTTCTGCTTCACACTCCAGACTTCACCTTCTCCTTCTCCTTCTTCTGCTTCCTCTGCTGCGCCCTCCAGGCTTCACCTTCTCCTTCTCCTTCTTCTGCTTCTTCTGCTTCACCGTCCTGACTTCACATTCTCCTTCTCCTTCTTCTACTTCTTCTGCTACACCCCCCTGACTTCACCTGCTCCTTCTCCTTCTTCTGCTTCTTCTGATTCACCCACCTAACTTCACCTTCTCCTTCTCCTTCTTCTGCTTCTTCTGATTCACCCTCCTGACTTCACCTTCTCCTTCTCCTTCTTCTGCTTCTTCTGATTCACCCTCCAGACTTCACCTTCTCCTTCTCCTTCTTCTGCTTCTTCTGATTCACCCTCCAGACTTCACCTTCTCCTTCTCCTTCTTCTGCTTCTTCTGATTCACCCTCCAGACCTCACCTTCTCCTTCTCCTTCTTCTACTTCTTCTGATTCACCCTCCAGACTTCATTTTCTCCTTCTCCTTCTTCTGCTTCTTCTGATTCACCCTCCAGACTTCACCTTCTCCTTCTCCTTCTTCTGCTTCTTCTGATTCACCCTCCAGACTTCACCTTCTCCTTCTCCTTCTTCTACTTCTTCTGATTCACCCTCCAGACTTCACCTTCTCCTTCTCCTTCTTCTACTTCTTCTGATTCACCCTCCAGTCTTCACCTTCTCCTTCTCCTTCTTCTGTTTCTTCTGCTTCACCCTCCAGACTTCACCTTCTCCTTCTCTTTCTTCTGCTTCTTCTGCTTCACCCTCCAGACTTCACCTTCTCCTTCTCCTTCTTCTGATTCTTCTGCTTCAACCTCCAGACTTCACCTTCTCTATCTCCTTCTTCTGCTTCTTCTGATTCACCCTCCTGACGTCACCTTCTCCTTCTCCTTCTTCTACTTCTTCTGATTCACCCTCCTGACTTCACCTTCTCCTTCTCCTTCTTCTACTTCTTCTGCTTCACCCTCCAGACTTCACCTTCTCCTTCTCCTTCTTCTACTTCTTCTGATTCACCCTCCAGACTTCACCTTCTCCTTCTCCTTCTTCTGCTTCTTCTGATTCACCCTCCAGACTTAACCTTCTCCTTCTCCTTATTCTGCTTCTTCTGATTCACCCTCCAGACTTCACCTTCTCCTTCTCCTTCTTCTGCTTCTTCTGATTCACCCTCCAGACTTCACCTTCTCCTTCTCCTTCTTCTGCTTCTTCTGATTCACCCTCCAGACTTCACCTTCTCCTTCTCCTTCTTCTACTTCTTCTGATTCACCCTCCAGACTTCACCTTCTCCTTCTCCTTCTTCTGCTTCTTCTGATTCACCCTCCTGACTTCACCTTCTCCTTGTCCTTCTTCTACATCTTCTGATTCACCCTCCTGACTTCACCTTCTCCTTCTCCTTCTTCTACTTCTTCTGCTTCACCCTCCAGACTTCACCTTCTCCTTCTCCTTCTTCTACTTCTTCTGATTCACCCTCCAGACTTCACCTTCTTCTTCTCCTTCTTCTACTTCTTCTGATTCACCCTCCAGACTTCACCTTCTCCTTCTCCTTCTTCTACTTCTTCTGATTCACCCTCCAGACTTCACCTTCTCCTTCTCCTTCTTCTGCTTCTTCTGATTCACCCTCCAGACTTCACCTTCTCCTTCTCCTTATTCTGCTTCTTCTGAATCACCCTCCAGACTTCACCTTCTCCTTCTCCTTCTTCTGCTTCTTCTGATTCACCCTCCAGACTTCACCTTCTCCTTCTCCTTCTTCTGCTTCTTCTGATTCACCCTCCAGACTTCACCTTCTCCTTCTCCTTCTTCTACGTCTTCCGATTCACCCTCCAGACTTCACCTTCTCCATCTCCTTCTTCTGCTTCTTCTGATTCACCCTCCAGACTTCACCTTCTCCTTCTCCTTCATCTACTTCTTCTGATTCATCCTCCAGACTTCACCTTCTCCTTCTCCTTCTTCTGCTTCTTCTGATTCACCCTCCAGACTTCACCTTCTCCTTCTCCTTCTTCTGCTTCTTCTGATTCACCCTCCAGACTTCACCTTCTCCTTCTCCTTCTTCTACTTCTTCTGATTCACCCTCCAGACTTCACCTTCTCCTTCTTCTGCTTCTTCTGATTCACCCTCCAGACTTTACCTTCTCCTTCTCCTTCGTCTACTTCTTCTGATTCACCCTCCAGACTACACCTTCTCCTTCTCCTTCTTCTACTTCTTCTGATTCACCCTCCAGACTTCACCTTCTCCTGCTCCTTCTTCTGTTTCTTCTGATTCACCCTCCAGACTTCATCTTCTCCTTCTCCTTCTTCTACTTCTTCTGATTCACCCTCCAGACTTCACCTTCTCCTTCTCCTTCTTCTACTTCTTCTGATTCACCCTCCAGACTTCATCTTCTCCTTCTCCTTCTTCTGCTTCTTCTGATTCACCCTCCAGACTTCACCTTCTCCTTCTCCTTCTTCTGCTTCTTCTGATTCACCCTCCAGACTTCAACTTCTCCTTCTCCTTCTTCTACTTCTTCTGATTCACCCTCCAGACTTCACCTTCTCCTTCTCCTTCTTCTACTTCTTCCGATTCACCCTCCAGACTTCATCTTCTCCTTCTCCTTCTTCTGCTTCTTCTGATTCACCCTCCAGACTTCACCTTCTCCTTCTCCTTCTTCTGCTTCTTCTGATTCACCCTCCAGACTTCACCTTCTCCTTCTCCTTCTTCTACTTCTTCTGATTCACCCTCCAGACTTCACCTTCTCCTTCTCCTTCTTCTACTTCTTCTGATTCACCCTCCAGTCTTCACCTTCTCCTTCTCCTTCTTCTGATTCTTCTGCTTCACCCTCCAGACTTCACCTTCTCCTTCTCTTTCTTCTGCTTCTTCTGATTCACCCTCCAGACTTCACCTTCTCCTTCTCCTTCTTCTGATTCTTCTGATTCACCCTCCAGACTTCACCTTCTCCTTCTCCTTCTTCTGCTTCTTCTAATTCACCCTCCTGACTTCACCTTCTCCTTCTGCTTCTTCTACTTCTTCTGATTCACCCTCCTGACTTCACCTTCTCCTTCTCCTTCTTCTACTTCTTCTGCTTCACCCTCCAGACTTCACCTTCTCCTTCTCCTTCTTCTACTTCTTCTGATTCACCCTCCAGACTTCACCTTCTCCTTCTCCTTCTTCTGCTTCTTCTGATTCACCCTCCAGACTTCACCTTCTCCTTCTCCTTATTCTGCTTCTTCTGATTCACCCTCCAGACTTCACCTTCTCCTTCTCCTTATTCTGCTTCTTTTGATTCACCCTCCAGACTTCACCTTCTCCTTCTCCTTCCTCTGCTTCTTCTGATTCACCCTCCAGACTTCACCTTCTCCTTCTCCTTCTTCTGATTCTTCTGATTCACCCTCCAGACTTCACCTTCTCCTTCTCCATCTTCTGCTTCTTCTGATTCACCCTCCTGACTTCACCTTCTCCTTCTCCTTCTTCTACTTCTTCTGATTCACCCTCCTGACTTCACCTTCTCCTTCTCCATCTTCTACTTCTTCTGCTTCACCCTCCAGACTTCAACTTCTCCTTCTCCTTCTTCTACTTCTTCTGATTCACCCTCCAGACTTCACCTTCTCCTTCTCCTTCTTCTGCTTCTTCTGATTCACCCTCCAGACTTCACCTTCTCCTTCTCCTTCTTCTGCTTCTTCTGATTCACCCTCCAGACTTCACCTTCTCCTTCTCCTTCTTCTACTTCTTCTGATTCACCCTCCAGACTTCACCTTCTCCTTCTCCTTCTTCTGCTTCTTCTGATTCACCCTACAGACTTCAACTTCTCCTTCTCCTTCGTCTACTTCTTCTGATTCACCCTCCGGACTTCATCTTCTCCTTCTCCTTCTTCTGCTTCTTCTGATTCACCCTCCAGACTTCACCTTCTCCTTCTCCTTCTTCTGCTTCTTCTGATTCACCCTCCAGACTTCAACTTCTCCTTCTCCTTCTTCTACTTCTTCTGATTCACCCTCCAGACTTCACCTTCTCCTTCTCCTTCTTCTACTTCTTCTGATTCACCCTCCAGTCTTCACCTTCTCCTTCTCCTTCTACTGTTTCTTCTGCTTCACCCTCCAGACTTCACCTTCTCCTTCTCTTTCTTCTGCTTCTTCTGATTCACCCTCCAGACTTCACCTTCTCCTTCTCCTTCTTCTGATTCTTCTGATTCACCCTCCAGACTTCACCTTCTCCTTCTCCTTCTTCTGCTTCTTCTGATTCACCCTCCTGACTTCACCTTCTCCTTCTCCTTCTTCTACTTCTTCTGATTCACCCTCCTGACTTCACCTTCTCCTTCTCCTTCTTCTACTTCTTCTGCTTCACCCTCCAG
This sequence comes from Somniosus microcephalus, assembly GCF_052327205.1. NCBI lineage: Eukaryota > Metazoa > Chordata > Chondrichthyes > Squaliformes > Somniosidae > Somniosus > Somniosus microcephalus. The sequence goes on along the minus strand of NW_028225280.1, from coordinate 637,761 downwards.
ACTTCACCTTCTCCTTCTCCTTCTTCTACTTCTTCTGATTCACCCTCCAGACTTCACCTTCTCCTTCTCCTTCTTCTGCTTCTTCTGATTCACCCTCCAGACTTCACCTTCTCATTCTCCTTCTTCTGCTTCTTCTGCTGCGCCCTCCAGACTTCACCTTCTCCTTCTCCTTCTTCTGCTTCTTCTGCTTCACACTCCGGACTTCACCTTCTCCTTCTCCTTCTTCTGCTTCTTCTGCTGCGCCCTCCAGGCTTCACCTTCTCCTTCTCCTTCTTCTGCTTCTTCTGCTTCATCGTCCTGACTTCACCTTCTCCTTCTCCTTCTTCTACTTCTTCTGCTACACCCCCCTGACTTCACCTGCTCCTTCTCCTTTTTCTGCTTCTTCTGATTCACCCTCCTAACTTCACCTTCTCCTTCTCCTTCTTCTGCTTCTTCTGATTCACCCTCCTGACTTCACCTTCTCCTTCTCCTTCTTCTGCTTCTTCTGATTCACCCTCCAGACTTCACCTTCTCCTTCTCCTTCTTCTGCTTCTTCTGATTCACCCTCCAGACTTCACCTTCTCCTTCTCCTTCTACTGCTTCTTCTGATTCACCCTCCAGACCTCACCTTCTCCTTCTCCTTCTTCTACTTCTTCTGATTCACCCTCCAGACTTCATCTTCTCCTTCTCCTTCTTCTGCTTCTTCTGATTCACCCTCCAGACTTCACCTTCTCCTTCTCCTTCTTCTACTTCTTCTGATTCACCCTATAGACTTCACCTTCTCCTTCTCCTTCTTCTACTTCTTCTGATTCACCCTCCAGTCTTCACCTTCTCCTTCTCCTTCTTCTGTTTCTTCTGCTTCACCCTCCAGACTTCACCTTCTCCTTCTCTTTCTTCTACTTCTTCTGATTCACCCTCCAGTCTTCACCTTCTCCTTCTCCTTCTTCTGTTTCTTCTGCTTCACCCTCCAGACTTCACCTTCTCCTTCTCCTTCTTCTGCTTCTTCTGATTCACCCTCCAGACTTCACCTTCTCCTTCTCCTTCTTCTACTTCTTCTGATTCACCCGCCAGACTTCACCTTCTCCTTCTCCTTCTTCTACTTCTTCTGATTCACCCTCCAGACTTCACCTTCTCCTTCTTCTGCTTCTTCTGATTCACCCTCCAGACTTTACCTTCTCCTTCTCCTTCGTCTACTTCTTCTGATTCACCCTCCAGACTACACCTTCTCCTTCTCCTTCTTCTACTTCTTCTGATTCACCCTCCAGACTTCACCTTCTCCTGCTCCTTCTTCTGTTTCTTCTGATTCACCCTCCAGACTTCATCTTCTCCTTCTCCTTCTTCTACTTCTTCTGATTCACCCTCCAGACTTCACCTTCTCCTTCTCCTTCTTCTACCTCTTCTGATTCACCCTCCAGACTTCATCTTCTCCTTCTCCTTCTTCTGCTTCTTCTGATTCACCCTCCAGACTTCACCTTCTCCTTCTCCTTCTTCTGCTTCTTCTGATTCACCCTCCAGACTTCAACTTCTCCTTCTCCTTCTTCTACTTCTTCTGATTCACCCTCCAGACTTCACCTTCTCCTTCTCCTTCTTCTACTTCTTCCGATTCACCCTCCAGACTTCATCTTCTCCTTCTCCTTCTTCTGCTTCTTCTGATTCACCCTCCAGACTTCACCTTCTCCTTCTCCTTCTTCTGCTTCTTCTGATTCACCCTCCAGACTTCACCTTCTCCTTCTCCTTCTTCTACTTCTTCTGATTCACCCTCCAGACTTCACCTTCTCCTTCTCCTTCTTCTACTTCTTCTGATTCACCCTCCAGTCTTCACCTTCTCCTTCTCCTTCTTCTGTTTCTTCTGCTTCTCCCTCCAGACTTCACCTTCTCCTTCTCCTTATTCTGCTTCTTCTGAATCACCCTCCTGACTTCACCTTCTCCTTCTCCTTCTTCTGCTTCTTCTGATTCACCCTCCAGACTTCACCTTCTCCTTCTCCTTCTTCTGCTTCTTCTGATTCACCCTCCAGACTTCACCTTCTCCTTCTCCTTCTTCTGCTTCTTCTGATTCACCCTCCAGACCTCACCTTCTCCTTCTCCTTCTTCTACTTCTTCTGATTCACCCTCCAGACTTCACCTTCTCCTTCTCCTTCTTCTACTTCTTCTGATTCACCCTATAGACTTCACCTTCTCCTTCTCCTTCTTCTACTTCTTCTGATTCACCCTCCAGACTTCACCTTCTCCTTCTCCTTCTTCTGCTTCTTCTGATTCACCCTCCAGACTTCACCTTCTCCTTCTCCTTATTCTGCTTCTTCTGATTCACCCTCCAGACTTCACCTTCTCCTTCTCCTTATTCTGCTTCTTTTGATTCACCCTCCAGACTTCACCTTCTCCTTCTCCTTCCTCTGCTTCTTCTGATTCACCCTCCAGACTTCACCTTCTCCTTCTCCTTCTTCTGATTCTTCTGATTCACCCTCCAGACTTCACCTTCTCCTTCTCCATCTTCTGCTTCTTCTGATTCACCCTCCTGACTTCACCTTCTCCTTCTCCTTCTTCTACTTCTTCTGATTCACCCTCCTGACTTCACCTTCTCCTTCTCCATCTTCTACTTCTTCTGCTTCACCCTCCAGACTTCAACTTCTCCTTCTCCTTCTTCTACTTCTTCTGATTCACCCTCCAGACTTCACCTTCTCCTTCTCCTTCTTCTGCTTCTTCTGATTCACCCTCCAGACTTCACCTTCTCCTTCTCCTTCTTCTGCTTCTTCTGATTCACCCTCCAGACTTCACCTTCTCCTTCTCCTTCTTCTACTTCTTCTGATTCACCCTCCAGACTTCACCTTCTCCTTCTCCTTCTTCTGCTTCTTCTGATTCACCCTACAGACTTCAACTTCTCCTTCTCCTTCGTCTACTTCTTCTGATTCACCCTCCGGACTTCATCTTCTCCTTCTCCTTCTTCTGCTTCTCCTGATTCACCCTCCAGACTTCACCTTCTCCTTCTCCTTCTTCTGCTTCTTCTGATTCACCCTCCAGACTTCAACTTCTCCTTCTCCTTCTTCTACTTCTTCTGATTCACCCTCCAGACTTCACCTTCTCCTTCTCCTTCTTCTACTTCTTCTGATTCACCCTCCAGTCTTCACCTTCTCCTTCTCCTTCTACTGTTTCTTCTGCTTCACCCTCCAGACTTCACCTTCTCCTTCTCTTTCTTCTGCTTCTTCTGATTCACCCTCCAGACTTCACCTTCTCCTTCTCCTTCTTCTGATTCTTCTGATTCACCCTCCAGACTTCACCTTCTCCTTCTCCTTCTTCTGCTTCTTCTGATTCACCCTCCTGACTTCACCTTCTCCTTCTCCTTCTTCTACTTCTTCTGATTCACCCTCCTGACTTCACCTTCTCCTTCTCCTTCTTCTACTTCTTCTGCTTCACCCTCCAGACTTCACCTTCTCCTTCTCCTTCTTCTACTTCTTCTGATTCACCCTCCAGACTTCACCTTCTCCTTCTCCTTCTTCTGCTTCTTCTGATTCACCCTCCAGACTTCACCTTCTCATTCTCCTTCTTCTGCTTCTTCTGCTGCGCCCTCCAGACTTCACCTTCTCCTTCTCCTTCTTCTGCTTCTTCTGCTTCACACTCCGGACTTCACCTTCTCCTTCTCCTTCTTCTGCTTCTTCTGCTGCGCCCTCCAGGCTTCACCTTCTCCTTCTCCTTCTTCTGCTTCTTCTGCTTCATCGTCCTGACTTCACCTTCTCCTTCTCCTTCTTCTACTTCTTCTGCTACACCCCCCTGACTTCACCTGCTCCTTCTCCTTTTTCTGCTTCTTCTGATTCACCCTCCTAACTTCACCTTCTCCTTCTCCTTCTTCTGCTTCTTCTGATTCACCCTCCTGACTTCACCTTCTCCTTCTCCTTCTTCTGCTTCTTCTGATTCACCCTCCAGACTTCACCTTCTCCTTCTCCTTCTTCTGCTTCTTCTGATTCACCCTCCAGACTTCACCTTCTCCTTCTCCTTCTACTGCTTCTTCTGATTCACCCTCCAGACCTCACCTTCTCCTTCTCCTTCTTCTACTTCTTCTGATTCACCCTCCAGACTTCATCTTCTCCTTCTCCTTCTTCTGCTTCTTCTGATTCACCCTCCAGACTTCACCTTCTCCTTCTCCTTCTTCTACTTCTTCTGATTCACCCTATAGACTTCACCTTCTCCTTCTCCTTCTTCTACTTCTTCTGATTCACCCTCCAGTCTTCACCTTCTCCTTCTCCTTCTTCTGTTTCTTCTGCTTCACCCTCCAGACTTCACCTTCTCCTTCTCTTTCTTCTACTTCTTCTGATTCACCCTCCAGTCTTCACCTTCTCCTTCTCCTTCTTCTGTTTCTTCTGCTTCACCCTCCAGACTTCACCTTCTCCTTCTCCTTCTTCTGCTTCTTCTGATTCACCCCCCAGACTTCACCTTCTCCTTCTCCTTCTTCTACTTCTTCTGATTCACCCGCCAGACTTCACCTTCTCCTTCTCCTTCTTCTACTTCTTCTGATTCACCCTCCAGACTTCACCTTCTCCTTCTTCTGCTTCTTCTGATTCACCCTCCAGACTTTACCTTCTCCTTCTCCTTCGTCTACTTCTTCTGATTCACCCTCCAGACTACACCTTCTCCTTCTCCTTCTTCTACTTCTTCTGATTCACCCTCCAGACTTCACCTTCTCCTGCTCCTTCTTCTGTTTCTTCTGATTCACCCTCCAGACTTCATCTTCTCCTTCTCCTTCTTCTACTTCTTCTGATTCACCCTCCAGACTTCACCTTCTCCTTCTCCTTCTTCTACCTCTTCTGATTCACCCTCCAGACTTCATCTTCTCCTTCTCCTTCTTCTGCTTCTTCTGATTCACCCTCCAGACTTCACCTTCTCCTTCTCCTTCTTCTGCTTCTTCTGATTCACCCTCCAGACTTCAACTTCTCCTTCTCCTTCTTCTACTTCTTCTGATTCACCCTCCAGACTTCACCTTCTCCTTCTCCTTCTTCTACTTCTTCCGATTCACCCTCCAGACTTCATCTTCTCCTTCTCCTTCTTCTGCTTCTTCTGATTCACCCTCCAGACTTCACCTTCTCCTTCTCCTTCTTCTGCTTCTTCTGATTCACCCTCCAGACTTCACCTTCTCCTTCTCCTTCTTCTACTTCTTCTGATTCACCCTCCAGACTTCACCTTCTCCTTCTCCTTCTTCTACTTCTTCTGATTCACCCTCCAGTCTTCACCTTCTCCTTCTCCTTCTTCTGTTTCTTCTGCTTCTCCCTCCAGACTTCACCTTCTCCTTCTCCTTATTCTGCTTCTTCTGAATCACCCTCCTGACTTCACCTTCTCCTTCTCCTTCTTCTGCTTCTTCTGATTCACCCTCCAGACTTCACCTTCTCCTTCTCCTTCTTCTGCTTCTTCTGATTCACCCTCCAGACTTCACCTTCTCCTTCTCCTTCTTCTGCTTCTTCTGATTCACCCTCCAGACCTCACCTTCTCCTTCTCCTTCTTCTACTTCTTCTGATTCACCCTCCAGACTTCATCTTCTCCTTCTCCTTCTTCTGCTTCTTCTGATTCACCCTCCAGACTTCACCTTCTCCTTCTCCTTCTTCTACTTCTTCTGATTCACCCTATAGACTTCACCTTCTCCTTCTCCTTCTTCTACTTCTTCTGATTCACCCTCCAGTCTTCACCTTCTCCTTCTCCTTCTTCTGTTTCTTCTGCTTCACCCTCCAGACTTCACCTTCTCCTTCTCTTTCTTCTACTTCTTCTGATTCACCCTCCAGTCTTCACCTTCTCCTTCTCCTTCTTCTGTTTCTTCTGCTTCACCCTCCAGACTTCACCTTCTCCTTCTCCTTCTTCTGCTTCTTCTGATTCACCCTCCAGACTTCACCTTCTCCTTCTCCTTCTTCTACTTCTTCTGATTCACCCGCCAGACTTCACCTTCTCCTTCTCCTTCTTCTACTTCTTCTGATTCACCCTCCAGACTTCACCTTCTCCTTCTTCTGCTTCTTCTGATTCACCCTCCAGACTTTACCTTCTCCTTCTCCTTCTTCTACTTCTTCTGATTCACCCTCCAGACTACACCTTCTCCTTCTCCTTCTTCTACTTCTTCTGATTCACCCTCCAGACTTCACCTTCTCCTGCTCCTTCTTCTGTTTCTTCTGATTCACCCTCCAGACTTCATCTTCTCCTTCTCCTTCTTCTACTTCTTCTGATTCACCCTCCAGACTTCACCTTCTCCTTCTCCTTCTTCTACCTCTTCTGATTCACCCTCCAGACTTCATCTTCTCCTTCTCCTTCTTCTGCTTCTTCTGATTCACCCTCCAGACTTCACCTTCTCCTTCTCCTTCTTCTGCTTCTTCTGATTCACCCTCCAGACTTCAACTTCTCCTTCTCCTTCTTCTACTTCTTCTGATTCACCCTCCAGACTTCACCTTCTCCTTCTCCTTCTTCTACTTCTTCCGATTCACCCTCCAGACTTCATCTTCTCCTTCTCCTTCTTCTGCTTCTTCTGATTCACCCTCCAGACTTCACCTTCTCCTTCTCCTTCTTCTGCTTCTTCTGATTCACCCTCCAGACTTCACCTTCTCCTTCTCCTTCTTCTACTTCTTCTGATTCACCCTCCAGACTTCACCTTCTCCTTCTCCTTCTTCTACTTCTTCTGATTCACCCTCCAGTCTTCACCTTCTCCTTCTCCTTCTTCTGTTTCTTCTGCTTCTCCCTCCAGACTTCACCTTCTCCTTCTCCTTATTCTGCTTCTTCTGAATCACCCTCCAGACTTCACCTTCTCCTTCTCCTTCTTCTGCTTCTTCTGATTCACCCTCCAGACTTCACCTTCTCCTTCTCCTTCTTCTGCTTCTTCTGATTCACCCTCCAGACTTCACCTTCTCCTTCTCCTTCTTCTACGTCTTCCGATTCACCCTCCAGACTTCACCTTCTCCATCTCCTTCTTCTGCTTCTTCTGATTCACCCTCCAGACTTCACCTTCTCCTTCTCCTTCATCTACTTCTTCTGATTCATCCTCCAGACTTCACCTTCTCCTTCTCCTTCTTCTGCTTCTTCTGATTCACCCTCCAGACTTCACCTTCTCCTTCTCCTTCTTCTGCTTCTTCTGATTCACCCTCCAGACTTCACCTTCTCCTTCTCCTTCTTCTACTTCTTCTGATTCACCCTCCAGACTTCACCTTCTCCTTCTTCTGCTTCTTCTGATTCACCCTCCAGACTTTACCTTCTCCTTCTCCTTCGTCTACTTCTTCTGATTCACCCTCCAGACTACACCTTCTCCTTCTCCTTCTTCTACTTCTTCTGATTCACCCTCCAGACTTCACCTTCTCCTGCTCCTTCTTCTGTTTCTTCTGATTCACCCTCCAGACTTCATCTTCTCCTTCTCCTTCTTCTACTTCTTCTGATTCACCCTCCAGACTTCACCTTCTCCTTCTCCTTCTTCTACTTCTTCTGATTCACCCTCCAGACTTCATCTTCTCCTTCTCCTTCTTCTGCTTCTTCTGATTCACCCTCCAGACTTCACCTTCTCCTTCTCCTTCTTCTGCTTCTTCTGATTCACCCTCCAGACTTCAACTTCTCCTTCTCCTTCTTCTACTTCTTCTGATTCACCCTCCAGACTTCACCTTCTCCTTCTCCTTCTTCTACTTCTTCCGATTCACCCTCCAGACTTCATCTTCTCCTTCTCCTTCTTCTGCTTCTTCTGATTCACCCTCCAGACTTCACCTTCTCCTTCTCCTTCTTCTGCTTCTTCTGATTCACCCTCCAGACTTCACCTTCTCCTTCTCCTTCTTCTACTTCTTCTGATTCACCCTCCAGACTTCACCTTCTCCTTCTCCTTCTTCTACTTCTTCTGATTCACCCTCCAGTCTTCACCTTCTCCTTCTCCTTCTTCTGATTCTTCTGCTTCACCCTCCAGACTTCACCTTCTCCTTCTCTTTCTTCTGCTTCTTCTGATTCACCCTCCAGACTTCACCTTCTCCTTCTCCTTCTTCTGATTCTTCTGATTCACCCTCCAGACTTCACCTTCTCCTTCTCCTTATTCTGCTTCTTCTAATTCACCCTCCTGACTTCACCTTCTCCTTCTGCTTCTTCTACTTCTTCTGATTCACCCTCCTGACTTCACCTTCTCCTTCTCCTTCTTCTACTTCTTCTGCTTCACCCTCCAGACTTCACCTTCTCCTTCTCCTTCTTCTGCTTCTTCTGATTCACCCTCCAGACTTCACCTTCTCCTTCTCCTTATTCTGCTTCTTCTGATTCACCCTCCAGACTTCACCTTCTCCTTCTCCTTATTCTGCTTCTTTTGATTCACCCTCCAGACTTCACCTTCTCCTTCTCCTTCCTCTGCTTCTTCTGATTCACCCTCCAGACTTCACCTTCTCCTTCTCCTTCTTCTGATTCTTCTGATTCACCCTCCAGACTTCACCTTCTCCTTCTCCATCTTCTGCTTCTTCTGATTCACCCTCCTGACTTCACCTTCTCCTTCTCCTTCTTCTACTTCTTCTGATTCACCCTCCTGACTTCACCTTCTCCTTCTCCATCTTCTACTTCTTCTGCTTCACCCTCCAGACTTCAACTTCTCCTTCTCCTTCTTCTACTTCTTCTGATTCACCCTCCAGACTTCACCTTCTCCTTCTCCTTCTTCTGCTTCTTCTGATTCACCCTCCAGACTTCACCTTCTCCTTCTCCTTCTTCTGCTTCTTCTGATTCACCCTCCAGACTTCACCTTCTCCTTCTCCTTCTTCTACTTCTTCTGATTCACCCTCCAGACTTCACCTTCTCCTTCTCCTTCTTCTGCTTCTTCTGATTCACCCTACAGACTTCAACTTCTCCTTCTCCTTCGTCTACTTCTTCTGATTCACCCTCCGGACTTCATCTTCTCCTTCTCCTTCTTCTGCTTCTTCTGATTCACCCTCCAGACTTCACCTTCTCCTTCTCCTTCTTCTGCTTCTTCTGATTCACCCTCCAGACTTCAACTTCTCCTTCTCCTTCTTCTACTTCTTCTGATTCACCCTCCAGACTTCACCTTCTCCTTCTCCTTCTTCTACTTCTTCTGATTCACCCTCCAGTCTTCACCTTCTCCTTCTCCTTCTACTGTTTCTTCTGCTTCACCCTCCAGACTTCACCTTCTCCTTCTCTTTCTTCTGCTTCTTCTGATTCACCCTCCAGACTTCACCTTCTCCTTCTCCTTCTTCTGATTCTTCTGATTCACCCTCCAGACTTCACCTTCTCCTTCTCCTTCTTCTGCTTCTTCTGATTCACCCTCCTGACTTCACCTTCTCCTTCTCCTTCTTCTACTTCTTCTGATTCACCCTCCTGACTTCACCTTCTCCTTCTCCTTCTTCTACTTCTTCTGCTTCACCCTCCAGACTTCACCTTCTCCTTCTCCTTCTTCTACTTCTTCTGATTCACCCTCCAGACTTCACCTTCTCCTTCTCCTTCTTCTGCTTCTTCTGATTCACCCTCCAGACTTCACCTTCTCATTCTCCTTCTTCTGCTTCTTCTGCTGCGCCCTCCAGACTTCACCTTCTCCTTCTCCTTCTTCTGCTTCTTCTGCTTCACACTCCAGACTTCACCTTCTCCTTCTCCTTCTTCTGCTTCTTCTGCTGCGCCCTCCAGGCTTCACCTTCTCCTTCTCCTTCTTCTGCTTCTTCTGCTTCATCGTCCTGACTTCACCTTCTCCTTCTCCTTCTTCTACTTCTTCTGCTACACCCCCCTGACTTCACCTGCTCCTTCTCCTTTTTCTGCTTCTTCTGATTCACCCTCCTAACTTCACCTTCTCCTTCTCCTTCTTCTGCTTCTTCTGATTCACCCTCCTGACTTCACCTTCTCCTTCTCCTTCTTCTCCTTCTTCTGATTCACCCTCCAGACTTCACCTTCTCCTTCTCCTTCTTCTGCTTCTTCTGATTCACCCTCCAGACTTCACCTTCTCCTTCTCCTTCTTCTGCTTCTTCTGATTCACCCTCCAGACCTCACCTTCTCCTTCTCCTTCTTCTACTTCTTCTGATTCACCCTCCAGACTTCATCTTCTCCTTCTCCTTCTTCTGCTTCTTCTGATTCACCCTCCAGACTTCACCTTCTCCTTCTCCTTCTTCTACTTCTTCTGATTCACCCTATAGACTTCACCTTCTCCTTCTCCTTCTTCTACTTCTTCTGATTCACCCTCCAGTCTTCACCTTCTCCTTCTCCTTCTTCTGTTTCTTCTGCTTCACCCTCCAGACTTCACCTTCTCCTTCTCTTTCTTCTACTTCTTCTGATTCACCCTCCAGTCTTCACCTTCTCCTTCTCCTTCTTCTGTTTCTTCTGCTTCACCCTCCAGACTTCACCTTCTCCTTCTCCTTCTTCTGCTTCTTCTGATTCACCCTCCAGACTTCACCTTCTCCTTCTCCTTCTTCTACTTCTTCTGATTCACCCGCCAGACTTCACCTTCTCCTTCTCCTTCTTCTACTTCTTCTGATTCACCCTCCAGACTTCACCTTCTCCTTCTCCTTCTTCTACTTCTTCTGATTCACCCTCCAGACTTCACCTTCTCCTTCTCCTTCTTCTGCTTCTTCTGATTCACCCTACAGACTTCAACTTCTCCTTCTCCTTCGTCTACTTCTTCTGATTCACCCTCCGGACTTCATCTTCTCCTTCTCCTTCTTCTGCTTCTTCTGATTCACCCTCCAGACTTCACCTTCTCCTTCTCCTTCTTCTGCTTCTTCTGATTCACCCTCCAGACTTCAACTTCTCCTTCTCCTTCTTCTACTTCTTCTGATTCACCCTCCAGACTTCACCTTCTCCTTCTCCTTCTTCTACTTCTTCTGATTCACCCTCCAGTCTTCACCTTCTCCTTCTCCTTCTACTGTTTCTTCTGCTTCACCCTCCAGACTTCACCTTCTCCTTCTCTTTCTTCTGCTTCTTCTGATTCACCCTCCAGACTTCACCTTCTCCTTCTCCTTCTTCTGATTCTTCTGATTCACCCTCCAGACTTCACCTTCTCCTTCTCCTTCTTCTGCTTCTTCTGATTCACCCTCCTGACTTCACCTTCTCCTTCTCCTTCTTCTACTTCTTCTGATTCACCCTCCTGACTTCACCTTCTCCTTCTCCTTCTTCTACTTCTTCTGCTTCACCCTCCAGACTTCACCTTCTCCTTCTCCTTCTTCTACTTCTTCTGATTCACCCTCCAGACTTCACCTTCTCCTTCTCCTTCTTCTGCTTCTTCTGATTCACCCTCCAGACTTCACCTTCTCATTCTCCTTCTTCTGCTTCTTCTGCTGCGCCCTCCAGACTTCACCTTCTCCTTCTCCTTCTTCTGCTTCTTCTGCTTCACACTCCAGACTTCACCTTCTCCTTCTCCTTCTTCTGCTTCTTCTGCTGCGCCCTCCAGGCTTCACCTTCTCCTTCTCCTTCTTCTGCTTCTTCTGCTTCATCGTCCTGACTTCACCTTCTCCTTCTCCTTCTTCTACTTCTTCTGCTACACCCCCCTGACTTCACCTGCTCCTTCTCCTTTTTCTGCTTCTTCTGATTCACCCTCCTAACTTCACCTTCTCCTTCTCCTTCTTCTGCTTCTTCTGATTCACCCTCCTGACTTCACCTTCTCCTTCTCCTTCTTCTGCTTCTTCTGATTCACCCTCCAGACTTCACCTTCTCCTTCTCCTTCTTCTGCTTCTTCTGATTCACCCTCCAGACTTCACCTTCTCCTTCTCCTTCTTCTGCTTCTTCTGATTCACCCTCCAGACCTCACCTTCTCCTTCTTCTACTTCTTCTGATTCACCCTCCAGACTTCATCTTCTCCTTCTCCTTCTTCTGCTTCTTCTGATTCACCCTCCAGACTTCACCTTCTCCTTCTCCTTCTTCTACTTCTTCTGATTCACCCTATAGACTTCACCTTCTCCTTCTCCTTCTTCTACTTCTTCTGATTCACCCTCCAGTCTTCACCTTCTCCTTCTCCTTCTTCTGTTTCTTCTGCTTCACCCTCCAGACTTCACCTTCTCCTTCTCTTTCTTCTACTTCTTCTGATTCACCCTCCAGTCTTCACCTTCTCCTTCTCCTTCTTCTGTTTCTTCTGCTTCACCCTCCAGACTTCACCTTCTCCTTCTCCTTCTTCTGCTTCTTCTGATTCACCCTCCAGACTTCACCTTCTCCTTCTCCTTCTTCTACTTCTTCTGATTCACCCGCCAGACTTCACCTTCTCCTTCTCCTTCTTCTACTTCTTCTGATTCACCCTCCAGACTTCACCTTCTCCTTCTTCTGCTTCTTCTGATTCACCCTCCAGACTTTACCTTCTCCTTCTCCTTCGTCTACTTCTTCTGATTCACCCTCCAGACTACACCTTCTCCTTCTCCTTCTTCTACTTCTTCTGATTCACCCTCCAGACTTCACCTTCTCCTGCTCCTTCTTCTGTTTCTTCTGATTCACCCTCCAGACTTCATCTTCTCCTTCTCCTTCTTCTACTTCTTCTGATTCACCCTCCAGACTTCACCTTCTCCTTCTCCTTCTTCTACCTCTTCTGATTCACCCTCCAGACTTCATCTTCTCCTTCTCCTTCTTCTGCTTCTTCTGATTCACCCTCCAGACTTCACCTTCTCCTTCTCCTTCTTCTGCTTCTTCTGATTCACCCTCCAGACTTCAACTTCTCCTTCTCCTTCTTCTACTTCTTCTGATTCACCCTCCAGACTTCACCTTCTCCTTCTCCTTCTTCTACTTCTTCCGATTCACCCTCCAGACTTCATCTTCTCCTTCTCCTTCTTCTGCTTCTTCTGATTCACCCTCCAGACTTCACCTTCTCCTTCTCCTTCTTCTGCTTCTTCTGATTCACCCTCCAGACTTCACCTTCTCCTTCTCCTTCTTCTACTTCTTCTGATTCACCCTCCAGACTTCACCTTCTCCTTCTCCTTCTTCTACTTCTTCTGATTCACCCTCCAGTCTTCACCTTCTCCTTCTCCTTCTTCTGTTTCTTCTGCTTCTCCCTCCAGACTTCACCTTCTCCTTCTCTTTCTTTTGCTTCTTCTGATTCACCCTCCAGACTTCACCTTCTCCTTCTCCTTCTTCTGATTCTTCTGATTCACCCTCCAGACTTCACCTTCTCCTTCTCCTTCTTCTGCTTCTTCTGATTCACCCTCCTGACTTCACCTTCTCCTTCTGCTTCTTCTACTTCTTCTGATTCACCCTCCTGACTTCACCTTCTCCTTCTCCTTCTTCTACTTCTTCTGCTTCACCCTCCAGACTTCACCTTCTCCTTCTCCTTCTTCTACTTCTTCTGATTCACCCTCCAGACTTCACCTTCTCCTTCTCCTTCTTCTGCTTCTTCTGATTCACCCTCCAGACTTCACCTTCTCCTTCTCCTTATTCTGCTTCTTCTGATTCACCCTCCAGACTTCACCTTCTCCTTCTCCTTATTCTGCTTCTTTTGATTCACCCTCCAGACTTCACCTTCTCCTTCTCCTTCCTCTGCTTCTTCTGATTCACCCTCCAGACTTCATCTTCTCCTTCTCCTTCTTCTGATTCTTCTGATTCACCCTCCAGACTTCACCTTCTCCTTCTCCATCTTCTGCTTCTTCTGATTCACCCTCCTGACTTCACCTTCTCCTTCTCCTTCTTCTACTTCTTCTGATTCACCCTCCTGACTTCACCTTCTCCTTCTCCATCTTCTACTTCTTCTGCTTCACCCTCCAGACTTCAACTTCTCCTTCTCCTTCTTCTACTTCTTCTGATTCACCCTCCAGACTTCACCTTCTCCTTCTCCTTCTTCTGCTTCTTCTGATTCACCCTCCAGACTTCACCTTCTCCTTCTCCTTCTTCTGCTTCTTCTGATTCACCCTCCAGACTTCACCTTCTCCTTCTCCTTCTTCTACTTCTTCTGATTCACCCTCCAGACTTCACCTTCTCCTTCTCCTTCTTCTGCTTCTTCTGATTCACCCTCCAGACTTCACCTTCTCATTCTCCTTCTTCTGATTCTTCTGATTCACCCTCCAGACTTCACCTTCTCCTTCTCCTTATTCTGCTTCTTCTAATTCACCCTCCTGACTTCACCTTCTCCTTCTGCTTCTTCTACTTCTTCTGATTCACCCTCCTGACTTCACCTTCTCCTTCTCCTTCTTCTACTTCTTCTGCTTCACCCTCCAGACTTCACCTTCTCCTTCTCCTTCTTCTGCTTCTTCTGATTCACCCTCCAGACTTCACCTTCTCCTTCTCCTTATTCTGCTTCTTCTGATTCACCCTCCAGACTTCACCTTCTCCTTCTCCTTATTCTGCTTCTTTTGATTCACCCTCCAGACTTCACCTTCTCCTTCTCCTTCCTCTGCTTCTTCTGATTCACCCTCCAGACTTCACCTTCTCCTTCTCCTTCTTCTGATTCTTCTGATTCACCCTCCAGACTTCACCTTCTCCTTCTCCATCTTCTGCTTCTTCTGATTCACCCTCCTGACTTCACCTTCTCCTTCTCCTTCTTCTACTTCTTCTGATTCACCCTCCTGACTTCACCTTCTCCTTCTCCATCTTCTACTTCTTCTGCTTCACCCTCCAGACTTCAACTTCTCCTTCTCCTTCTTCTACTTCTTCTGATTCACCCTCCAGACTTCACCTTCTCCTTCTCCTTCTTCTGCTTCTTCTGATTCACCCTCCAGACTTCACCTTCTCCTTCTCCTTCTTCTGCTTCTTCTGATTCACCCTCCAGACTTCACCTTCTCCTTCTCCTTCTTCTACTTCTTCTGATTCACCCTCCAGACTTCACCTTCTCCTTCTCCTTCTTCTGCTTCTTCTGATTCACCCTACAGACTTCAACTTCTCCTTCTCCTTCGTCTACTTCTTCTGATTCACCCTCCGGACTTCATCTTCTCCTTCTCCTTCTTCTGCTTCTTCTGATTCACCCTCCAGACTTCACCTTCTCCTTCTCCTTCTTCTGCTTCTTCTGATTCACCCTCCAGACTTCAACTTCTCCTTCTCCTTCTTCTACTTCTTCTGATTCACCCTCCAGACTTCACCTTCTCCTTCTCCTTCTTCTACTTCTTCTGATTCACCCTCCAGTCTTCACCTTCTCCTTCTCCTTCTACTGTTTCTTCTGCTTCACCCTCCAGACTTCACCTTCTCCTTCTCTTTCTTCTGCTTCTTCTGATTCACCCTCCAGACTTCACCTTCTCCTTCTCCTTCTTCTGATTCTTCTGATTCACCCTCCAGACTTCACCTTCTCCTTCTCCTTCTTCTGCTTCTTCTGATTCACCCTCCTGACTTCACCTTCTCCTTCTCCTTCTTCTACTTCTTCTGATTCACCCTCCTGACTTCACCTTCTCCTTCTCCTTCTTCTACTTCTTCTGCTTCACCCTCCAGACTTCACCTTCTCCTTCTCCTTCTTCTACTTCTTCTGATTCACCCTCCAGACTTCACCTTCTCCTTCTCCTTCTTCTGCTTCTTCTGATTCACCCTCCAGACTTCACCTTCTCATTCTCCTTCTTCTGCTTCTTCTGCTGCGCCCTCCAGACTTCACCTTCTCCTTCTCCTTCTTCTGCTTCTTCTGCTTCACACTCCAGACTTCACCTTCTCCTTCTCCTTCTTCTGCTTCTTCTGCTGCGCCCTCCAGGCTTCACCTTCTCCTTCTCCTTCTTCTGCTTCTTCTGCTTCATCGTCCTGACTTCACCTTCTCCTTCTCCTTCTTCTACTTCTTCTGCTACACCCCCCTGACTTCACCTGCTCCTTCTCCTTTTTCTGCTTCTTCTGATTCACCCTCCTAACTTCACCTTCTCCTTCTCCTTCTTCTGCTTCTTCTGATTCACCCTCCTGACTTCACCTTCTCCTTCTCCTTCTTCTGCTTCTTCTGATTCACCCTCCAGACTTCACCTTCTCCTTCTCCTTCTTCTGCTTCTTCTGATTCACCCTCCAGACTTCACCTTCTCCTTCTCCTTCTTCTGCTTCTTCTGATTCACCCTCCAGACCTCACCTTCTCCTTCTCCTTCTTCTACTTCTTCTGATTCACCCTCCAGACTTCATCTTCTCCTTCTCCTTCTTCTGCTTCTTCTGATTCACCCTCCAGACTTCACCTTCTCCTTCTCCTTCTTCTACTTCTTCTGATTCACCCTATAGACTTCACCTTCTCCTTCTCCTTCTTCTACTTCTTCTGATTCACCCTCCAGTCTTCACCTTCTCCTTCTCCTTCTTCTGTTTCTTCTGCTTCACCCTCCAGACTTCACCTTCTCCTTCTCTTTCTTCTACTTCTTCTGATTCACCCTCCAGTCTTCACCTTCTCCTTCTCCTTCTTCTGTTTCTTCTGCTTCACCCTCCAGACTTCACCTTCTCCTTCTCCTTCTTCTGCTTCTTCTGATTCACCCTCCAGACTTCACCTTCTCCTTCTCCTTCTTCTACTTCTTCTGATTCACCCGCCAGACTTCACCTTCTCCTTCTCCTTCTTCTACTTCTTCTGATTCACCCTCCAGACTTCACCTTCTCCTTCTTCTGCTTCTTCTGATTCACCCTCCAGACTTTACCTTCTCCTTCTCCTTCGTCTACTTCTTCTGATTCACCCTCCAGACTACACCTTCTCCTTCTCCTTCTTCTACTTCTTCTGATTCACCCTCCAGACTTCACCTTCTCCTGCTCCTTCTTCTGTTTCTTCTGATTCACCCTCCAGACTTCATCTTCTCCTTCTCCTTCTTCTACTTCTTCTGATTCACCCTCCAGACTTCACCTTCTCCTTCTCCTTCTTCTACCTCTTCTGATTCACCCTCCAGACTTCATCTTCTCCTTCTCCTTCTTCTGCTTCTTCTGATTCACCCTCCAGACTTCACCTTCTCCTTCTCCTTCTTCTGCTTCTTCTGATTCACCCTCCAGACTTCAACTTCTCCTTCTCCTTCTTCTACTTCTTCTGATTCACCCTCCAGACTTCACCTTCTCCTTCTCCTTCTTCTACTTCTTCCGATTCACCCTCCAGACTTCATCTTCTCCTTCTCCTTCTTCTGCTTCTTCTGATTCACCCTCCAGACTTCACCTTCTCCTTCTCCTTCTTCTGCTTCTTCTGATTCACCCTCCAGACTTCACCTTCTCCTTCTCCTTCTTCTACTTCTTCTGATTCACCCTCCAGACTTCACCTTCTCCTTCTCCTTCTTCTACTTCTTCTGATTCACCCTCCAGTCTTCACCTTCTCCTTCTCCTTCTTCTGTTTCTTCTGCTTCTCCCTCCAGACTTCACCTTCTCCTTCTCTTTCTTTTGCTTCTTCTGATTCACCCTCCAGACTTCACCTTCTCCTTCTCCTTCTTCTGATTCTTCTGATTCACCCTCCAGACTTCACCTTCTCCTTCTCCTTCTTCTGCTTCTTCTGATTCACCCTCCTGACTTCACCTTCTCCTTCTGCTTCTTCTACTTCTTCTGATTCACCCTCCTGACTTCACCTTCTCCTTCTCCTTCTTCTACTTCTTCTGCTTCACCCTCCAGACTTCACCTTCTCCTTCTCCTTCTTCTACTTCTTCTGATTCACCCTCCAGACTTCACCTTCTCCTTCTCCTTCTTCTGCTTCTTCTGATTCACCCTCCAGACTTCACCTTCTCCTTCTCCTTATTCTGCTTCTTCTGATTCACCCTCCAGACTTCACCTTCTCCTTCTCCTTATTCTGCTTCTTTTGATTCACCCTCCAGACTTCACCTTCTCCTTCTCCTTCCTCTGCTTCTTCTGATTCACCCTCCAGACTTCATCTTCTCCTTCTCCTTCTTCTGATTCTTCTGATTCACCCTCCAGACTTCACCTTCTCCTTCTCCATCTTCTGCTTCTTCTGATTCACCCTCCTGACTTCACCTTCTCCTTCTCCTTCTTCTACTTCTTCTGATTCACCCTCCTGACTTCACCTTCTCCTTCTCCATCTTCTACTTCTTCTGCTTCACCCTCCAGACTTCAACTTCTCCTTCTCCTTCTTCTACTTCTTCTGATTCACCCTCCAGACTTCACCTTCTCCTTCTCCTTCTTCTGCTTCTTCTGATTCACCCTCCAGACTTCACCTTCTCCTTCTCCTTCTTCTGCTTCTTCTGATTCACCCTCCAGACTTCACCTTCTCCTTCTCCTTCTTCTACTTCTTCTGATTCACCCTCCAGACTTCACCTTCTCCTTCTCCTTCTTCTGCTTCTTCTGATTCACCCTCCAGACTTCAACTTCTCCTTCTCCTTCGTCTACTTCTTGTGATTCACCCTCCAGATTTCATCTTCTCCTTCTCCTTCTTCTGCTTCTTCTGAATCACCCTCCAGACTTCACCTTCTCCTTCTCCTTCTTCTGCTTCTTCTGATTCACCCTCCAGACTTCAACTTCTCCTTCGCCTTCTTCTACTTCTTCTGATTCACCCTCCAGACTTCACCTTCTCCTTCTCCTTCTTCTACTTCTTCTGATTCACCCTCCAGTCTTCACCTTCTCCTTCTCCTTCTTCTGTTTCTTCTGCTTCACCCTCCAGACTTCACCTTCTCCTTCTCTTTCTTCTGCTTCTTCTGATTCACCCTCCAGACTTCACCTTCTCCTTCTCCTTCTTCTGAATCTTCTGATTCACCCTCCAGACTTCACCTTCTCCTTCTCCTTCTTCTGCTTCTTCTGATTCACCCTCCTGACTTCACCTTCTCCTTCTCCTTCTTCTACTTCTTCTGATTCACCCTCCTGACTTCACCTTCTCCTTCTCCTTCTTCTACTTCTTCTGCTTCACCCTCCAGACTTCACCTTCTCCTTCTCCTTCTTCTACGTCTTCTGATTCACCCTCCAGACTTCACCTTCTCCTTCTCCTTCTTCTGCTTCTTCTGATTCACCCTCCAGACTTCACCTTCTCTTTCTCCTTCTTCTGCTTCTTCTGCTGCGCCCTCCAGACTTCACCTTCTCCTTCTCCTTCTTCTGCTTCTTCTGCTTCACACTCCAGACTTCACCTTCTCCTTCTCCTTCTTCTGCTTCTTCTGCTGCGCCCTCCAGGCTTCACCTTCTCCTTCTCCTTCTTCTGCTTCTTCTGCTTCATCGTCCTGACTTCACCTTCTCCTTCTCCTTCTTCTACTTCTTCTGCTACACCCCCCTGACTTCACCTGCTCCTTCTCCTTTTTCTGCTTCTTCTGATTCACCCTCCTAACTTCACCTTCTCCTTCTCCTTCTTCTGCTTCTTCTGATTCACCCTCCTGACTTCACCTTCTCCTTTTCCTTCTTCTGCTTCTTCTGATTCACCCTCCAGACTTCATCTTCTCCTTCTCCTTCGTCTACTTCTTCTGATTCACCCTCCAGACTACACCTTCTCCTTCTCCTTCTTCTACTTCTTCTGATTCACCCTCCAGACTTCACCTTCTCCTGCTCCTTCTTCTGTTTCTTCTGATTCACCCTCCAGACTTCATCTTCTCCTTCTCCTTTTTCTACTTCTTCTGATTCACCCTCCAGACTTCACCTTCTCCTTCTCCTTCTTCTACCTCTTCTGATTCACCCTCCAGACTTCATCTTCTCCTTCTCCTTCTTCTGCTTCTTCTGATTCACCCTCCAGACTTCACCTTCTCCTTCTCCTTCTTCTGCTTCTTCTGATTCACCCTCCAGACTTCAACTTCTCCTTCTCCTTCTTCTACTTCTTCTGATTCACCCTCCAGACTTCACCTTCTCCTTCTCCTTCTTCTACTTCTTCCGATTCACCCTCCAGACTTCATCTTCTCCTTCTCCTTCTTCTGCTTCTTCTGATTCACCCTCCAGACTTCACCTTCTCCTTCTCCTTCTTCTGCTTCTTCTGATTCACCCTCCAGACTTCACCTTCTCCTTCTCCTTCTTCTACTTCTTCTGATTCACCCTCCAGACTTCACCTTCTCCTTCTCCTTCTTCTACTTCTTCTGATTCACCCTCCAGTCTTCACCTTCTCCTTCTCCTTCTTCTGTTTCTTCTGCTTCTCCCTCCAGACTTCACCTTCTCCTTCTCTTTCTTCTGCTTCTTCTGATTCACCCTCCAGACTTCACCTTCTCCTTCTCCTTCTTCTGATTCTTCTGATTCACCCTCCAGACTTCACCTTCTCCTTCTCCTTCTTCTGCTTCTTCTGATTCACCCTCCTGACTTCACCTTCTCCTTCTGCTTCTTCTACTTCTTCTGATTCACCCTCCTGACTTCACCTTCTCCTTCTCCTTCTTCTACTTCTTCTGCTTCACCCTCCAGACTTCACCTTCTCCTTCTCCTTCTTCTACTTCTTCTGATTCACCCTCCAGACTTCACCTTCTCCTTCTCCTTCTTCTGCTTCTTCTGATTCACCCTCCAGACTTCACCTTCTCCTTCTCCTTATTCTGCTTCTTCTGATTCACCCTCCAGACTTCACCTTCTCCTTCTCCTTATTCTGCTTCTTTTGATTCACCCTCCAGACTTCACCTTCTCCTTCTCCTTCCTCTGCTTCTTCTGATTCACCCTCCAGACTTCACCTTCTCCTTCTCCTTCTTCTGATTCTTCTGATTCACCCTCCAGACTTCACCTTCTCCTTCTCCATCTTCTGCTTCTTCCGATTCACCCTCCTGACTTCACCTTCTCCTTCTCCTTCTTCTACTTCTTCTGATTCACCCTCCTGACTTCACCTTCTCCTTCTCCATCTTCTACTTCTTCTGCTTCACCCTCCAGACTTCAACTTCTCCTTCTCCTTCTTCTACTTCTTCTGATTCACCCTCCAGACTTCACCTTCTCCTTCTCCTTCTTCTGCTTCTTCTGATTCACCCTCCAGACTTCACCTTCTCCTTCTCCTTCTTCTGCTTCTTCTGATTCACCCTCCAGACTTCACCTTCTCCTTCTCCTTCTTCTACTTCTTCTGATTCACCCTCCAGACTTCACCTTCTCCTTCTCCTTCTTCTGCTTCTTCTGATTCACCCTCCAGACTTCAACTTCTCCTTCTCCTTCGTCTACTTCTTGTGATTCACCCTCCAGACTTCATCTTCTCCTTCTCCTTCTTCTGCTTCTTCTGATTCACCCTCCAGACTTCACCTTCTCCTTCTCCTTCTTCTGCTTCTTCTGATTCACCCTCCAGACTTCAACTTCTCCTTCGCCTTCTTCTACTTCTTCTGATTCACCCTCCAGACTTCACCTTCTCCTTCTCCTTCTTCTACTTCTTCTGATTCACCCTCCAGTCTTCACCTTCTCCTTCTCCTTCTTCTGTTTCTTCTGCTTCACCCTCCAGACTTCACCTTCTCCTTCTCTTTCTTCTGCTTCTTCTGATTCACCCTCCAGACTTCACCTTCTCCTTCTCCTTCTTCTGAATCTTCTGATTCACCCTCCAGACTTCACCTTCTCCTTCTCCTTCTTCTGCTTCTTCTGATTCACCCTCCTGACTTCACCTTCTCCTTCTCCTTCTTCTACTTCTTCTGATTCACCCTCCTGACTTCACCTTCTCCTTCTCCTTCTTCTACTTCTTCTGCTTCACCCTCCAGACTTCACCTTCTCCTTCTCCTTCTTCTACTTCTTCTGATTCACCCTCCAGACTTCACCTTCTCCTTCTCCTTCTTCTGCTTCTTCTGATTCACCCTCCAGACTTCACCTTCTCTTTCTCCTTCTTCTGCTTCTTCTGCTGCGCCCTCCAGACTTCACCTTCTCCTTCTCCTTCTTCTGCTTCTTCTGCTTCACACTCCAGACTTCACCTTCTCCTTCTCCTTCTTCTGCTTCTTCTGCTGCGCCCTCCAGGCTTCACCTTCTCCTTCTCCTTCTTCTGCTTCTTCTGCTTCATCGTCCTGACTTCACCTTCTCCTTCTCCTTCTTCTACTTCTTCTGCTACACCCCCCTGACTTCACCTGCTCCTTCTCCTTTTTCTGCTTCTTCTGATTCACCCTCCTAACTTCACCTTCTCCTTCTCCTTCTTCTGCTTCTTCTGATTCACCCTCCTGACTTCACCTTCTCCTTTTCCTTCTTCTGCTTCTTCTGATTCACCCTCCAGACTTCACCTTCTCCTTCTCCTTCTTCTGCTTCTTCTGATTCACCCTCCAGACTTCACCTTCTCCTTCTCCTTCTTCTGCTTCTTCTGATTCACCCTCCAGACCTCACCTTCTCCTTCACCTTCTTCTACTTCTTCTGATTCACCCTCCAGACTTCATCTTCTCCTTCTCCTTCTTCTGCTTCTTCTGATTCACCCTCCAGACCTCACATTCTCCTTCTCCTTCTTCTGCTTCTTCTGATTCACCCTCCAGACTTCACCTTCTCCTTCTCCTTCTTCTACTTCTTCTGATTCACCCTATAGACTTCACCTTCTCCTTCTCCTTCTTCTACTTCTTCTGATTCACCCTCCAGTCTTCACCTTCTCCTTCTCCTTCTTCTGTTTCTTCTGCTTCACCCTCCAGACTTCACCTTCTCCTTCTCTTTCTTCTGCTTCTTCTGCTTCACCCTCCAGACTTCACCTTCTCCTTCTCCTTCTTCTGATTCTTCTGATTCACCCTCAAGACTTCATCTTCGATATCTCCTTCTTCTGCTTCTTCTGATTCACCCTCCTGACTTCACCTTCTCCTTCTCCTTCTTCTACTTCTTCTGATTCACCCTCCTGACTTCACCTTCTCCTTCTCCTTCTTCTACTTCTTCTGCTTCACCCTCCAGACTTCACCTTCTCCTTCTCCTTCTTCTGCTTCTTCTGATTCACGCCCCGACTTCACCTTCTCCTTCTCCTTCTTCTGCTTCTTCTGATTCACCCTCCAGACTTCACCTTCTCCTTCTCCTTATTCTGCTTCTTCTGATTCACCCTCCAGACTTCACCTTCTCCTTCTCCTTCTTCTGCTTCTTCTGATTCACCCTCCAGACTTCACCTTCTCCTTCTCCTTCTTCTGCTTCTTCTGATTCACCCTCCAGACTTCACCTTCTCCTTCTCCTTCTTCTACTTCTTCTGATTCACCCTCCAGACTTCACCATCTCCTTCTCCTTCTTCTGCTTCTTCTGATTCACCCTCCTGACTTCACCTTCTCCTTCTCCTTCTTCTACATCTTCTGATTCACCCTCCTGACTTCACCTTCTCCTTCTCCTTCTTCTACTTCTTCTGCTTCACCCTCCAGACTTCACCTTCTCCTTCTCCTTCTTCTACTTCTTCTGATTCACCCTCCAGACTTCACCTTCTCCTTCTCCTTCTTCTACTTCTTCTGATTCACCCTCCAGACTTCACCTTCTCCTTCTCCTTCTTCTACTTCTTCTGATTCACCCTCCAGACTTCACCTTCTCCTTCTCCTTCTTCTGCTTCTTCTGATTCACCCTCCAGACTTCACCTTCTCCTTCTCCTTATTCTGCTTCTTCTGAATCACCCTCCAGACTTCACCTTCTCCTTCTCCTTCTTCTGCTTCTTCTGATTCACCCTCCAGACTTCACCTTCTCCATCTCCTTCTTCTGCTTCTTCTGATTCACCCTCCAGACTTCACCTTCTCCTTCTCCTTCGTCTACTTCTTCTGATTCACCCTCCAGACTTCACCTTCTCCTTCTCCTTCTTCTGCTTCTACTGATTCACCCTCCAGACTTCACCTTCTCGTTCTCCTTCTTCTACTTCTTCTGATTCACCCTCCAGACTTCACCTTCTCCTTCTCTTTCTTCTGCTTCTTCTGATTCACCCTCCAGACTTCACCTTCTCCTTCTCCTTCTTCTGATTCTTCTGATTCACCCTCCAGACTTCACCTTCTCCTTCTCCTTCTTCTGCTTCTTCTGATTCACCCTCCTGACTTCACCTTCTCCTTCTCCTTCTTCGACATCTTCTGATTCACCCTCCTGACTTCACCTTCTCCTTCTCCTTCTTCTACTTCTTCTGCTTCACCCTCCAGACTTCACCTTCTCCTTCTCCTTCTTCTACGTCTTCTTATTCACCCTCCAGACTTCACCTTCTCCTTCTCCTTCTTCTACTTCTTCTGATTCACCCTCCAGACTTCATCTTCTCCTTCTCCTTCTTCTACTTCTTCTGATTCACCCTCCAGACTTCAGCTTCTCCTTCTCCTTCTTCTGCTTCTTCTGATTCAACCTCCAGACTTCACCTTCTCCTTCTCCTTATCCTGCTTCTTCTGAATCACCCTCCAGACTTCACCTTCTCCTTCTCCTTCTTCTGCTTCTTCTGATTCACCCTCCAGACTTCACCTTCTCCTTCTCCTTCTTCTGCTTCTTCTGATTCACCCTCCAGACTTCACCTTCTCCTTCTCCTTCTTCTACTTCTTCTGATTCAACCTCCAGACTTCACCTTCTCCATCTCCTTCTTCTGCTTCATCTGATTCACTCTCCAGACTTCACCTTCTCCTTCTCCTTCGTCTACTTCTTCTGATTCACCCTCCAGACTACACCTTCTCCTTCTCCTTCTTCTACTTCTTCTGATTCACCCTCCAGACTTCACCTTCTCCTTCTCCTTCTTCTGTTTCTTCTGATTCACCCTCCAGACTTCACCTTCTCCTTCTCCTTCTTCTACTACTTCTGATTCACCCTCCAGACTTCACCTTCTCCTTCTCCTTCTTCTACTTCTTCTGATTCACCCTCCAGACTTCATCTTCTCCTTCTCCTTCTTCTGCTTCTTCTGATTCACCCTCCAGACTTCACCTTCTCCTTCTCCTTCTTCTGCTTCTTCTGATTCACCCTCCAGACTTCACCTTCTCCTTCTCCTTCTTCTACTTCTTCTGATTCACCCTCCAGACTTCACCTTCTCCTTCTCCTTCTTCTACTTCTTCTGATTCACCCTCCAGTCTTCACCTTCTCCTTCTCCTTCTTCTGTTTCTTCTGCTTCACCCTCCAGACTTCACCTTCTCCTTCTCTTTCTTCTGCTTCTTCTGATTCACCCTCCAGACTTCACCTTCTCCTTCTCCTTCTTCTGATTCTGCTGATTCACCCTCCAGACTTCACCTTCTCCTTCTCCTTCTTCTGCTTCTTCTGATTCACCCTCCTGACTTCACCTTCTCCTTCTCCTTCTTCTACTTCTTCTGATTCACCCACCTGACTTCACCTTCTCCTTCTCCTTCTTCTACTTCTTCTGCTTCACCCTCCAGACTTCACCTTCTCCTTCTCCTTCTTCTACTTCTTCTGATTCACCCTCCAGACTTCACCTTCTCCTTCTCCTTCTTCTGCTTCTTCTGATTCACCCTCCAGACTTCACCTTCTCCTTCTCCTTATTCTGCTTCTTCTGATTCACCCTCCAGACTTCACCTTCTCCTTCTCCTTCTTCTGCTTCTTCTGATTCAC
The DNA here is from genome assembly GCF_052327205.1 of Somniosus microcephalus. NCBI lineage: Eukaryota > Metazoa > Chordata > Chondrichthyes > Squaliformes > Somniosidae > Somniosus > Somniosus microcephalus. Next base: position 612,711 of record NW_028225280.1, on the reverse strand, counting down.
CCTTCTGACTTCACCTTCTCCTTCTCCATCTTCTAATTCTTCTGCTTCACCCTCCAGACTTCAACTTCTCCTTCTCCTTCTTCTACTTCTTCTGATTCACCCTCCAGACTTCACCTTCTCCTTCTCCTTCTTCTGCTTCTTCTGATTCACCCTCCAGACTTCACCTTCTCCTTCTCCTTATTCTGCTTCTTCTGATTCACCCTCCAGACTTCACCTTCTCCTTCTCCTTCTTCTGCTTCTTCTGATTCACCCTGCAGACTTCACCTTCTCCTTCTCCTTCTTCTGCTTCTTCTGATTCACCCTCCAGACTTCACCTTCTCCTTCTCCTTCTTCTGCTTCTTCTGATTCACCCTCCAGACTTCACCTTCTCCTTCTCCTTCTTCTACTTCTTCTGATTCACACTCCAGACTTCACCTTCTCCTTCTCTTTCTTCTGCTTCTTCTGATTCACCCTCCAGACTTCACCTTCTCCTTCTCCTTCTTCTGATTCTTCTGATTCAACCTCCAGACTTCACCTTCTCCTTCTCCTTCTTCTGCTTCTTCTGATTCACACTCCTGACTTCACCTTCTCCTTCTCCTTCTTCTACTTCTTCTGATTCACCATCCTGACTTCACCTTCTCCTTCTCCTTCTTCTACTTCTTCTGCTTCACCCTCCAGACTTCACCTTCTCCTTCTCCTTCTTCTACTTCTTCTGATTCACCCTCCAGACTTGACCTTCTCCTTTTCCTTCTTCTACTTCTTCTGATTCACCCTCCAGACTTCACCTTCTCCTTCTCCTTCTTCTGCTTCTTCTGCTTCACCGTCCTGACTGCACCTACTCCTTCTCCTTCTTCTACTTATTCTGCTTCATCCCCCTGACATCACCTGCTCCTTCTCCTTCTTCTGCTTCTTCTGATTCACCCTCCTAACTTCACCTTCTCCTTCTCCTTCTTCTGCTTCTTCTGATTCACCCTCCTGACTTCACCTTCTCCTTCTCCTTCTTCTGCTTCTTCTGATTCACCCTCCAGACTTCACCTTCTCCTTCTCCTTCTTCTGCTTCTTCTGATTCACCCTCCAGACTTCACCTTCTCCTTCTCCATTTCTGCTTCTTCTGATTCACCTTCCAGACTACACCTTCTCCTTCTCCTTCTTCTACTTCTTCTGATTCACCCTCCAGACTTCACCTTCTCCTTCTCCTTCTTCTGTTTCTTCTGATTCACCCTCCAGACTTCACCTTCTCCTTCTCCTTCTTCTGCTTCTTCTGATTCACCCTCCAGACTTCACCTTCTCCTTCTCCTTCTTCTGCTTCTTCTGATTCACCCTCCAGACCTCACCTTCTCCTTCTCCTTCTTCTACTTCTTCTGATTCACCCTCCAGACTTCATCTTCTCCTTCTCCTTCTTCTGCTTCTTCTGATTCACCCTCCAGACTTCACCTTCTCCTTCTCCTTCTTCTGCTTCTTCTGATTCACCCTCCAGACTTCACCTTCTCCTTCTCCTTCTTCTACTTCTTCTGATTCACCCTCCAGACTTCACCTTCTCCTTCTCCTTCTTCTACTTCTTCTGATTCACCCTCCAGTCTTCACCTTCTCCTTCTCCTTCTTCTGTTTCTTCTGCTTCACCCTCCAGACTTCACCTTCTCCTTCTCTTTCTTCTGCTTCTTCTGATTCACCCTCCAGACTTCACCTTCTCCTTCTCCTTCTTCTGATTCTTCTGATTCACCCTACAGACTTCACCTTCTCCTTCTCCTTCTTCTGCTTCTTCTGATTCACCCTCCTGATTTCACCTTCTCCTTCTCCTTCTACTTCTTCTGATTCACCCTCCTGACTTCACCTTCTCCTTCTCCTTCTTCTGCTTCACCCTCCAGACTTCACCTTCTCCTTCTCCTTCTTCTACTTCTTCTGATTCACCCTCCAGACTTCACCTTCTCCTTCTCCTTCTTCTGCTTCTTCTGATTCACCCTCCAGACTTCACCTTCTCCTTCTCCTTATTCTGCTTCTTCTCATTCACCCTCCAGACTTCACCTTCTCCTTCTCCTTCTTCTGCTTCTTCTGATTCACCCTCCAGACTTCACCTTCTCCTTCTCCTTCCTCTGCTTCTTCTGATTCACCCTCCAGACTTCACCTTCTCCTTCTCCTTCTTCTGCTTCTTCTGATTCACCCTCCAGACTTCACCTTCTCCTTCTCCTTCTTCTGCTTCTTCTGATTCACCCTGCAGACTTCACCTTCTCCTTCTCCTTCTTCTGCTTCTTCTGATTCACCCTCCAGACTTCACCTTCTCCTTCTCCTTCTTCTGCTTCTTCTGATTCACCCTCCAGACTTCACCTTCTCCTTCTCCTTCTTCTGATTCACCCTCCAGACTTCACCTTCTCCTTCTCTTTCTTCTGCTTCTTCTGATTCACCCTCCAGACTTCACCTTCTCCTTCTCCTTCTTCTGATTCTTCTGATTCACCCTCCAGACTTCACCTTCTCCTTCTCCTTCTTCTGCTTCTTCTGATTCACCCTCCTGACTTCACCTTCTCCTTCTCCTTCTTCTACTTCTTCTGATTCACCATCCTGACTTCACCTTCTCCTTCTCCTTCTTCTACTTCTTCTGCTTCACCCTCCAGACTTCACCTTCTCCTTCTCCTTCTTCTACTTCTTCTGATTCACCCTCCAGACTTGACCTTCTCCTTTTCCTTCTTCTACTTCTTCTGATTCACCCTCCAGACTTCACCTTCTCCTTCTCCTTCTTCTGCTTCTTCTGCTTCACCGTCCTGACTTCACCTTCTCCTTCTCCTTCTTCTACTTATTCTGCTTCATCCCCCTGACATCACCTGCTACTTCTCCTTCTTCTGCTTCTTCTGATTCACCCTCCTAACTTCACCTTCTCCTTCTCCTTCTTCTGCTTCTTCTGATTCACCCTCCTGAATTCACCTTCTCCTTCTCCTTCTTCTGCTTCTTCTGATTCACCCTCCAGACTTCACCTTCTCCTTCTCCTTCTTCTGCTTCTTCTGATTCACCCTCCAGACTTCACCTTCTCCTTCTCCTTCTTCTGCTTCTTCTGATTCACCCTCCAGACTACACCTTCTCCTTCTCCTTCTTCTACTTCTTCTGATTCACCCTCCAGACTTCACCTTCTCCTTCTCCTTCTTTTGTTTCTTCTGATTCACCCTCCAGACTTCACCTTCTCCTTCTCCTTCTTCTGCTTCTTCTGATTCACCCTCCAGACTTCACCTTCTCCTTCTCCTTCTTCTGCTTCTTCTGATTCACCCTCCAGACCTCACCTTCTCCTTCTCCTTCTTCTGCTTCTTCTGATTCACCCTCCAGACTTCACCTTCTCCTTCTCCTTCTTCTGCTTCTTCTGATTCACCCTCCAGACTTCACCTTCTCCTTCTCCTTCTTCTGCTTCTTCTGATTCACCCTCCAGACTACACCTTCTCCTTCTCCTTCTTCTACTTCTTCTGATTCACCCTCCAGACTTCACCTTCTCCTTCTCCTTCTTCTGTTTCTTCTGATTCACCCTCCAGACTTCACCTTCTCCTTCTCCTTCTTCTGCTTCTTCTGATTCACCCTCCAGACTTCACCTTCTCCTTATCCTTCTTATGCTTCTTCTGATTCACCCTCCAGAACTCACCTTCTCCTTCTCCTTCTTCTACTTCTTCTGATTCACCCTCCAGACTTCATCTTCTCCTTCTCCTTCTTCTGCTTCTTCAGATTCACCCTCCAGACTTCACCTTCTCCTTCTCCTTCTTCTGCTTCTTCTGATTCACCCTCCAGACTTCACCTTCTCCTTCTCCTTCTTCTACTTCTTCTGATTCACCCTCCAGACTTCACCTTCTCCTTCTCCTTCTTCTACTTCTTCTGATTCACCCTCCAGTCTTCACCTTCTCCTTCTCCTTCTTCTGTTTCTTCTGCTTCACCCTCCAGACTTCACCTTCTCCTTCTCTTTCTTCTGCTTCTTCTGATTCACCCTCCAGACTTCACCTTCTCCTTCTCCTTCTTCTGATTCTTCTGATTCACCCTACAGACTTCACCTTCTTCTTCTCCTTCTTCTGCTTCTTCTGATTCACCCTCCTGATTTCACCTTCTCCTTCTCCTTCTTCTACTTCTTCTGATTCACCCTCCTGACTTCACCTTCTCCTTCTCCTTCTTCTGCTTCACCCTCCAGACTTCACCTTCTCCTTCTCCTTCTTCTACTTCTTCTGATTCACCCTCCAGACTTCACCTTCGACTTCTCCTTCTTCTGCTTCTTCTGATTCACCCTCCAGACTTCACCTTCTCCTTCTCCTTATTCTGCTTCTTCTCATTCACCCTCCAGACTTCACCTTCTCCTTCTCCTTCTTCTGCTTCTTCTGATTCACCCTCCAGACTTCACCTTCTCCTTCTACTTCTTCTGCTTCTTCTGATTCACCCTCCAGACTTCACCTTCTCCTTCTCCTTCCTCTGCTTCTTCTGATTCACCCTCCAGACTTCACCTTCTCCTTCTCCTTCTTCTACTTCTTCTGATTCACCCTCCAGACTTCAACATCTCCTTCTCTTTCTTCTGCTTCTTCTGATTCACCCTCCAGACTTCACCTTCTCCTTCTCCTTCTTCTGATTCTTCTGATTCACCCTCCAGACTTCACCTTCTCCTTCTCCTTCTTCTGCTTCTTCTGATTCACCCTCCTGACTTCACCTTCTCCTTCTCCTTCTTCTACTTCTTCTGATTCACCCTCCTGACTTCACCTTCTCCTTCTCCTTCTTCTACTTCTTCTGCTTCACCCTCCAGACTTCACCTTCTCCTTCTCCTTCTTCTACTTCTTCTGATTCAACCTCCAGACTTCACCTTCTCCTTCTCCTTCTTCTACTTCTTCTGATTCTCCCTCCAGACTTCACCTTCTCCTTCTCCTTCTTCGACTTCTTCTGATTCACCCTCCAGACTTCACCTTCTCCTTCTCCTTCTTCTGCTTCTTCTGATTCACCCTCCAGACTTCATCTTCTCCTTCTCCTTCTCCTGCTTCTTCTGATTCACCCTCCAGACTTCACCTTCTCCTTCTCCTTCTTCTACTTCTTCTGATTCACCCTCCAGACTTCACCTTCTCCATCTCCTTCTTCTGCTTCTTCTGATTCACCCTCCAGACTTCACCTTCTCCTTCTCCTTCGTCTACTTCTTCTGATTCACCCTCCGGACTACACCTTCTCCTTCTCCTTCTTCTACTTCTTCTGATTCACCCTCCAGACTTCACCTTCTCCTTCTGCTTCTTCTGTTTCTTCTGATACACCTCCAGACTTCACCTTCTCCTTCTCCTTCTTCTACTACTTCTGATTCACCCTCCAGACTTCACCTTCTCCTTCTCCTTCTTCTACTTCTTCTGATTCACCCTCCAGACTTCATCTTCTCCTTCTCCTTCTTCTGCTTCTTCTGATTCACCCTCCAGACTTCACCTTCTCCTTCTCCTTCTTCTGCTTCTTCTGATTCACCCTCCAGACTTCACCTTCTCCTTCTCCTTCTTCTACTTCTTCTGATTCACCCTCCAGACTTCACCTTCTCCTTCTCCTTCTTCCACTTCTTCTGATTCACCCTCCAGTCCTCACCTTCTCCTTCTCCTTCTTCTGTTTCTTCTGCTTCACCCTCCAGACTTCACCTTCCCCTTCTCTTTCTTCTGCTTCTTCTGATTCACCCTCCAGACTTCACCTTCTCCTTCTCCTTCTTCTGATTCTTCTGATTCACCCTCCAGACTTCACCTTCTCCTTCTCCTTCTTCTGCTTCTTCTGATTCACCCTCCTGACTTCACCTTCTCCTTCTCCTTCTTCTACTTCTTCTGATTCACCCTCCTGACTTCACCTTCTCCTTCTCCTTCTTCTACTTCTTCTGCTTCACCCTCCAGACTTCACCTTCTCCTTCTCCTTCTTCTACTTCTTCTGATTCACCCTCCAGACTTCACCTTCTCCTTCTCCTTCTTCTGCTTCTTCTGATTCACCCTCCATACTTCACCTTCACTTCTCCTTATTCTGCTTCTTCTGATTCACCCTCCAGACTTCAACTTCTCCTTCTCCTTCTTCTGCTTCTTCTGATTCACCCTCCAGACTTCACCTTCTCCTTCTCCTTCTTCTGCTTCTTCTGATTCACCCTCCAGACTTCACCTTCTCCTTCTCCTTCTTCTGCTTCTTCTGATTCACCCTCCAGACTTCACCTTCTCCTTCTCCTTATTCTGCTTCTTCTGAATCACCCTCCAGACTTCACCTTCTCCTTCTCCTTCTTCTGCTTCTTCTGATTCACCCTCCAGACTTCACCTTCTCCATCTCCTTCTTCTGCTTCTTCTGATTCACCCTCCAGACTTCACCTTCTCCTTCTCCTTCGTCTACTTCTTCTGATTCACCCTCCAGACTTCACCTTCTCCTTCTCCTTCTTCTGCTTCTACTGATTCACCCTCCAGACTTCACCTTCTCGTTCTCCTTCTTCTACTTCTTCTGATTCACCCTCCAGACTTCACCTTCTCCTTCTCTTTCTTCTGCTTCTTCTGATTCACCCTCCAGACTTCACCTTCTCCTTCTCCTTCTTCTGATTCTTCTGATTCACCCTCCAGACTTCACCTTCTCCTTCTCCTTCTTCTGCTTCTTCTGATTCACCCTCCTGACTTCACCTTCTCCTTCTCCTTCTTCGACATCTTCTGATTCACCCTCCTGACTTCACCTTCTCCTTCTCCTTCTTCTACTTCTTCTGCTTCACCCTCCAGACTTCACCTTCTCCTTCTCCTTCTTCTACGTCTTCTGATTCACCCTCCAGACTTCACCTTCTCCTTCTCCTTCTTCTACTTCTTCTGATTCACCCTCCAGACTTCATCTTCTCCTTCTCCTTCTTCTACTTCTTCTGATTCACCCTCCAGACTTCAGCTTCTCCTTCTCCTTCTTCTGCTTCTTCTGATTCAACCTCCAGACTTCACCTTCTCCTTCTCCTTATCCTGCTTCTTCTGAATCACCCTCCAGACTTCACCTTCTCCTTCTCCTTCTTCTGCTTCTTCTGATTCACCCTCCAGACTTCACCTTCTCCTTCTCCTTCTTCTGCTTCTTCTGATTCACCCTCCAGACTTCACCTTCTCCTTCTCCTTCTTCTACTTCTTCTGATTCAACCTCCAGACTTCACCTTCTCCATCTCCTTCTTCTGCTTCATCTGATTCACTCTCCAGACTTCACCTTCTCCTTCTCCTTCGTCTACTTCTTCTGATTCACCCTCCAGACTACACCTTCTCCTTCTCCTTCTTCTACTTCTTCTGATTCACCCTCCAGACTTCACCTTCTCCTTCTCCTTCTTCTGTTTCTTCTGATTCACCCTCCAGACTTCACCTTCTCCTTCTCCTTCTTCTACTACTTCTGATTCACCCTCCAGACTTCACCTTCTCCTTCTCCTTCTTCTACTTCTTCTGATTCACCCTCCAGACTTCATCTTCTCCTTCTCCTTCTTCTGCTTCTTCTGATTCACCCTCCAGACTTCACCTTCTCCTTCTCCTTCTTCTGCTTCTTCTGATTCACCCTCCAGACTTCACCTTCTCCTTCTCCTTCTTCTACTTCTTCTGATTCACCCTCCAGACTTCACCTTCTCCTTCTCCTTCTTCTACTTCTTCTGATTCACCCTCCAGTCTTCACCTTCTCCTTCTCCTTCTTCTGTTTCTTCTGCTTCACCCTCCAGACTTCACCTTCTCCTTCTCTTTCTTCTGCTTCTTCTGATTCACCCTCCAGACTTCACCTTCTCCTTCTCCTTCTTCTGATTCTGCTGATTCACCCTCCAGACTTCACCTTCTCCTTCTCCTTCTTCTGCTTCTTCTGATTCACCCTCCTGACTTCACCTTCTCCTTCTCCTTCTTCTACTTCTTCTGATTCACCCACCTGACTTCACCTTCTCCTTCTCCTTCTTCTACTTCTTCTGCTTCACCCTCCAGACTTCACCTTCTCCTTCTCCTTCTTCTACTTCTTCTGATTCACCCTCCAGACTTCACCTTCTCCTTCTCCTTCTTCTGCTTCTTCTGATTCACCCTCCAGACTTCACCTTCTCCTTCTCCTTATTCTGCTTCTTCTGATTCACCCTCCAGACTTCACCTTCTCCTTCTCCTTCTTCTGCTTCTTCTGATTCACCCTCCTGACTTCACCTTCTCCTTCTCCATCTTCTAATTCTTCTGCTTCACCCTCCAGACTTCAACTTCTCCTTCTCCTTCTTCTACTTCTTCTGATTCACCCTCCAGACTTCACCTTCTCCTTCTCCTTCTTCTGCTTCTTCTGATTCACCCTCCAGACTTCACCTTCTCCTTCTCCTTATTCTGCTTCTTCTGATTCACCCTCCAGACTTCACCTTCTCCTTCTCCTTCTTCTGCTTCTTCTGATTCACCCTGCAGACTTCACCTTCTCCTTCTCCTTCTTCTGCTTCTTCTGATTCACCCTCCAGACTTCACCTTCTCCTTCTCCTTCTTCTGCTTCTTCTGATTCACCCTCCAGACTTCACCTTCTCCTTCTCCTTCTTCTACTTCTTCTGATTCACACTCCAGACTTCACCTTCTCCTTCTCTTTCTTCTGCTTCTTCTGATTCACCCTCCAGACTTCACCTTCTCCTTCTCCTTCTTCTGATTCTTCTGATTCAACCTCCAGACTTCACCTTCTCCTTCTCCTTCTTCTGCTTCTTCTGATTCACACTCCTGACTTCACCTTCTCCTTCTCCTTCTTCTACTTCTTCTGATTCACCATCCTGACTTCACCTTCTCCTTCTCCTTCTTCTACTTCTTCTGCTTCACCCTCCAGACTTCACCTTCTCCTTCTCCTTCTTCTACTTCTTCTGATTCACCCTCCAGACTTGACCTTCTCCTTTTCCTTCTTCTACTTCTTCTGATTCACCCTCCAGACTTCACCTTCTCCTTCTCCTTCTTCTGCTTCTTCTGCTTCACCGTCCTGACTGCACCTACTCCTTCTCCTTCTTCTACTTATTCTGCTTCATCCCCCTGACATCACCTGCTCCTTCTCCTTCTTCTGCTTCTTCTGATTCACCCTCCTAACTTCACCTTCTCCTTCTCCTTCTTCTGCTTCTTCTGATTCACCCTCCTGACTTCACCTTCTCCTTCTCCTTCTTCTGCTTCTTCTGATTCACCCTCCAGACTTCACCTTCTCCTTCTCCTTCTTCTGCTTCTTCTGATTCACCCTCCAGACTTCACCTTCTCCTTCTCCATTTCTGCTTCTTCTGATTCACCTTCCAGACTACACCTTCTCCTTCTCCTTCTTCTACTTCTTCTGATTCACCCTCCAGACTTCACCTTCTCCTTCTCCTTCTTCTGTTTCTTCTGATTCACCCTCCAGACTTCACCTTCTCCTTCTCCTTCTTCTGCTTCTTCTGATTCACCCTCCAGACTTCACCTTCTCCTTCTCCTTCTTCTGCTTCTTCTGATTCACCCTCCAGACCTCACCTTCTCCTTCTCCTTCTTCTACTTCTTCTGATTCACCCTCCAGACTTCATCTTCTCCTTCTCCTTCTTCTGCTTCTTCTGATTCACCCTCCAGACTTCACCTTCTCCTTCTCCTTCTTCTGCTTCTTCTGATTCACCCTCCAGACTTCACCTTCTCCTTCTCCTTCTTCTACTTCTTCTGATTCACCCTCCAGACTTCACCTTCTCCTTCTCCTTCTTCTACTTCTTCTGATTCACCCTCCAGTCTTCACCTTCTCCTTCTCCTTCTTCTGTTTCTTCTGCTTCACCCTCCAGACTTCACCTTCTCCTTCTCTTTCTTCTGCTTCTTCTGATTCACCCTCCAGACTTCACCTTCTCCTTCTCCTTCTTCTGATTCTTCTGATTCACCCTACAGACTTCACCTTCTCCTTCTCCTTCTTCTGCTTCTTCTGATTCACCCTCCTGATTTCACCTTCTCCTTCTCCTTCTACTTCTTCTGATTCACCCTCCTGACTTCACCTTCTCCTTCTCCTTCTTCTGCTTCACCCTCCAGACTTCACCTTCTCCTTCTCCTTCTTCTACTTCTTCTGATTCACCCTCCAGACTTCACCTTCTCCTTCTCCTTCTTCTGCTTCTTCTGATTCACCCTCCAGACTTCACCTTCTCCTTCTCCTTATTCTGCTTCTTCTCATTCACCCTCCAGACTTCACCTTCTCCTTCTCCTTCTTCTGCTTCTTCTGATTCACCCTCCAGACTTCACCTTCTCCTTCTACTTCTTCTGCTTCTTCTGATTCACCCTCCAGACTTCACCTTCTCCTTCTCCTTCCTCTGCTTCTTCTGATTCACCCTCCAGACTTCACCTTCTCCTTCTCCTTCTTCTGCTTCTTCTGATTCACCCTCCAGACTTCACCTTCTCCTTCTCCTTCTTCTGCTTCTTCTGATTCACCCTGCAGACTTCACCTTCTCCTTCTCCTTCTTCTGCTTCTTCTGATTCACCCTCCAGACTTCACCTTCTCCTTCTCCTTCTTCTGCTTCTTCTGATTCACCCTCCAGACTTCACCTTCTCCTTCTCCTTCTTCTGATTCACCCTCCAGACTTCACCTTCTCCTTCTCTTTCTTCTGCTTCTTCTGATTCACCCTCCAGACTTCACCTTCTCCTTCTCCTTCTTCTGATTCTTCTGATTCACCCTCCAGACTTCACCTTCTCCTTCTCCTTCTTCTGCTTCTTCTGATTCACCCTCCTGACTTCACCTTCTCCTTCTCCTTCTTCTACTTCTTCTGATTCACCATCCTGACTTCACCTTCTCCTTCTCCTTCTTCTACTTCTTCTGCTTCACCCTCCAGACTTCACCTTCTCCTTCTCCTTCTTCTACTTCTTCTGATTCACCCTCCAGACTTGACCTTCTCCTTTTCCTTCTTCTACTTCTTCTGATTCACCCTCCAGACTTCACCTTCTCCTTCTCCTTCTTCTGCTTCTTCTGCTTCACCGTCCTGACTTCACCTTCTCCTTCTCCTTCTTCTACTTATTCTGCTTCATCCCCCTGACATCACCTGCTCCTTCTCCTTCTTCTGCTTCTTCTGATTCACCCTCCTAACTTCACCTTCTCCTTCTCCTTCTTCTGCTTCTTCTGATTCACCCTCCTGAATTCACCTTCTCCTTCTCCTTCTTCTGCTTCTTCTGATTCACCCTCCAGACTTCACCTTCTCCTTCTCCTTCTTCTGCTTCTTCTGATTCACCCTCCAGACTTCACCTTCTCCTTCTCCTTCTTCTGCTTCTTCTGATCCACCCTCCAGACTACACCTTCTCCTTCTCCTTCTTCTACTTCTTCTGATTCACCCTCCAGACTTCACCTTCTCCTTCTCCTTCTTTTGTTTCTTCTGATTCACCCTCCAGACTTCACCTTCTCCTTCTCCTTCTTCTGCTTCTTCTGATTCACCCTCCAGACTTCACCTTCTCCTTCTCCTTCTTCTGCTTCTTCTGATTCACCCTCCAGACCTCACCTTCTCCTTCTCCTTCTTCTGCTTCTTCTGATTCACCCTCCAGACTTCACCTTCTCCTTCTCCTTCTTCTGCTTCTTCTGATTCACCCTCCAGACTTCACCTTCTCCTTCTCCTTCTTCTGCTTCTTCTGATTCACCCTCCAGACTACACCTTCTCCTTCTCCTTCTTCTACTTCTTCTGATTCACCCTCCAGACTTCACCTTCTCCTTCTCCTTCTTCTGTTTCTTCTGATTCACCCTCCAGACTTCACCTTCTCCTTCTCCTTCTTCTGCTTCTTCTGATTCACCCTCCAGACTTCACCTTCTCCTTATCCTTCTTATGCTTCTTCTGATTCACCCTCCAGAACTCACCTTCTCCTTCTCCTTCTTCTACTTCTTCTGATTCACCCTCCAGACTTCATCTTCTCCTTCTCCTTCTTCTGCTTCTTCAGATTCACCCTCCAGACTTCACCTTCTCCTTCTCCTTCTTCTGCTTCTTCTGATTCACCCTCCAGACTTCACCTTCTCCTTCTCCTTCTTCTACTTCTTCTGATTCACCCTCCAGACTTCACCTTCTCCTTCTCCTTCTTCTACTTCTTCTGATTCACCCTCCAGTCTTCACCTTCTCCTTCTCCTTCTTCTGTTTCTTCTGCTTCACCCTCCAGACTTCACCTTCTCCTTCTCTTTCTTCTGCTTCTTCTGATTCACCCTCCAGACTTCACCTTCTCCTTCTCCTTCTTCTGATTCTTCTGATTCACCCTACAGACTTCACCTTCTTCTTCTCCTTCTTCTGCTTCTTCTGATTCACCCTCCCTGATTTCACCTTCTCCTTCTCCTTCTTCTACTTCTTCTGATTCACCCCTCCTGACTTCACCTTCTCCTTCTCCTTCTTCTGCTTCACCCTCCAGACTTCACCTTCTCCTTCTCCTTCTTCTACTTCTTCTGATTCACCCTCCAGACTTCACCTTCGACTTCTCCTTCTTCTGCTTCTTCTGATTCACCCTCCAGACTTCACCTTCTCCTTCTCCTTATTCTGCTTCTTCTCATTCACCCTCCAGACTTCACCTTCTCCTTCCTCCTTCTTCTGCTTCTTCTGATTCACCCTCCAGACTTCACCTTCTCCTTCTACTTCTTCTGCTTCTTCTGATTCACCCTCCAGACTTCACCTTCTCCTTCTCCTTCCTCTGCTTCTTCTGATTCACCCTCCAGACTTCACCTTCTCCTTCTCCTTCTTCTACTTCTTCTGATTCACCCTCCAGACTTCAACATCTCCTTCTCTTTCTTCTGCTTCTTCTGATTCACCCTCCAGACTTCACCTTCTCCTTCTCCTTCTTCTGATTCTTCTGATTCACCCTCCAGACTTCACCTTCTCCT